>NC_049201.1:76145416-76205373 GCF_013347855.1 Anguilla anguilla | reverse complement strand
TGTAAGGGTCCCTGCCAATCAGCGCCCTTAATGTCGTCCTAACGTTCACCTGCTTCCCTGAGTCTCAGAGTCTATTTACATTACAATACCGCCATTTAGCAGACACTCATATCCAGAGCGACATACATTAAAAATATATATATATATATCCATTTATACAGCTGGATATGGACTGAAGTAATTTGGGTTAAGTACCTTATTCAAGGGCCCAGTTCCCTGACCACTATACTACACCGTCTCCCAGTTTATGTTTGAATCCCCGCTCTCACCTTAGACCCCGCCTTTTCACTGAGCTGATCTGATTGGCCACTTCCAAAAAGTGGGCGGGTTTTATACCTCGGGGCTGCACTGCTTTAATCAGGTAGGTGGTAGAATGAGAGGCCAGGGTCGGGGTGACGCGGCTGCAGGTTCGAGCGAGGGCCCCTCGGCAGGCTCAGGCACGCTCGGGGGCCCCGGTTCCTCCACAGTCACAGAGGGCAGCTCGCCTAGGGCCCAACCGGACTGGAAATGCCACCGTACTGCCCCCCTGGGGCAAAACCACGAGCCCTGAGACACTTTAATACCCGCACAGGGAGATACAAACAGGGCGGAACAGCAATCACCGGAGGGTGCTGCAGCTCAATACAGGCGATAGATTAAATTAAACTCAGCTGATAAAATGTTTGTAGTGTTTCAGGAAATCCACTGTATTTGTGATGAATTTATAGCATTTTATTTTGAGCATGGGAATGTGGCCTACCCACAAGTCTTTGTTTTTCTCCACCAATTATACACATACAGACAACAATTTTAGTTTTTTACCTTTGTTTACTTGCCTTTGTTGCCTGTGTACAGTTAAATATTTTTTCAGCAGAGATTTTGGTGAACGCATTTTGGGCGTTTGGGTAATTATTCCAGACTCACACGTTTCGGAGGGAAGAGCAGGAGAAATGGCCGACACGCCAGCGGGCTCAGAGAAACCGCCGTTTAAAAAAAAAAAAAAAAAACAACAACAAAAAAAACCAAAAAACAAGTTCCCAGGTGAATGCAGTGCAGAATTAGAGTGCAGTGAAATTTTAGCCTTTAAGGCGGAAAATTCCGGCTTCAGTGGTATCAAATAAAGTAAATTCAATAGCAGCTTGAGCAGCCGATACGGAAAAGTTATTTTATTTTATTTTTTTTTACGGTCGGTGTGTATTTCTTCTTCTTATTCTTCTCGCCTGCTCGTTTGTTTTGGTGTGGTCGAGCGGCGCTTTCCCGTAAGGTTGGCGGTTTTGAATGAATCGGCGGAGAGCTCCCGCTAACCGGCGCGTTTCCCTTTACCGCGGCGGCTTTCCCTCGCCGAACCGGCAGCCGGGAAGCTTTCCAGCGCCGTGATGATGCTTTACAAGAGGGAGTTATTTTATCCAGGAGGATGGGGGGGGGGGGGGGGGGGGAAGAAAAAAAAACAAAAAACTTTGGGAGAGTTTGCACAGCGCGGTTCACACTTTGCGCGCGTAATCACTTAAGGGTTTATGAGGCAGTAAACATGAAGATGAAGGGGGGGATACATTTGGAGGAATCGAAGCTAAACGCTGATGCATCATCGCCTCCTTTGCACACAATCGCTCGGCGGGGCGCGAGTTCGTTTTACGCGTTTGTTTATCGACGCGTTTTTTTAGCGGGCCGTACATCGCTCGGGCCCCCGCGGCGCTGGGGCCGAACGCGGGACGGCGAATCGCGCTCTCGGGGGGACTTGATGACTGTTTTCTGCAGAACGAGGTCGAGGGCGATTTGCGCTCGCCCCCCTCGCCCCCCTCGCCCCCCCCCCCAGGCTGCAGGTCCCGGCCTGTCTCTGCCCTGCTGTTTTTCCTCTAACAGTCCATCATTTGGGAATTCAGAGAAAATTGCTGAAAATGTGGCCCAGGGAAGATTTACTGCTTGTCGAGCTGCTGTCAGAAATGGGCCCCGTCAGTATCGGAGAGCAGAAACTGGGGGAAGGGGGGGGGGGGGGGGGGGTCTGTCCACGGGCACAGGCCTGTACCCCCCCCACCCCCCCCCCACAACACTGACAGCTGAAACTTGGGAAGGGGGGGGTCCTCGGCCACAGACCTGTTACCCCCCCACCCCCCCCCCCCCACAACACTGATAGCTGAAACTGGGGAAGGGGGGGGGGGTGTCTGTCCATGGGCACAGACCTGTACCCCCCACCCCCCCACCCCCCCCCCCCACCCACAACATTGACAGCTGAAACTGGGGAAGGGGGGGGGGTCCTCGGCCACAGGCCTGTACCACACCCCCCCGCCCGCATCCCCACAGAACGGTGCTAAAATGGCACTCCCGTGAGAGCTAGCAGTAGGCCAGCACTGGACCGGCTTACAGGAAGAGGACGTTGGAAAAACGCTGGCTCGCGTATATTAGACCCAGTTCACCACGGCGTGTCCAGCACAGCGCTTTCGCCCCGCCCTGTGACGAGCCCTGCATATGAACAAGTAGGGCAGGCGCTGGGGGGGTGGGGGGGGGTGGGGGCTGACCTTTCCTGAGATTGTTTTAAAAGCGCACAAGTAAAAGAACCAAAACAGTCACATTGGCCTTTTCTCCTCACCTCGATTTTCATAAAGGGCACACACACTCTCTCTCACACACACACACACACACTCTCTCTCACACACACACACACACAAACTCTCTCTCACACACACACACACACAGACACGCACACATAGACACACACACTCACATAATTACACACACACACACACACACACACACACACACACTCCCTCGCACAGGTAAAAAGGGATGGGAAACACAGGAAAGGAGATTCCACAGGAGCCTCGTCCGCGTCAGGAACTCAGATCCCTCAGCTCTTCGGGCTGCGTGTGCGATCAAACGACGTGGGGGTAACGGAAGCCCCTCCCCCTCCCCCCCCCCGCCCCCCCCGCTACGCCGCGGCGCTCGAAGGCTTCATTAAAGAGCGAGGTTAGCGATATCACAGGCAGTTTTCCGTGCCGCTCTTCGGCGAAAGCGGATTTCATTGTTAAAGAAAACCCCCCAGATGAGATATAATGCAGCGCGCCAGCTCAGCGCCGTAATCGCAGAGACGGGCCGGGGCTAATGGGAGACTGACCCGCTGCACAGAGCACCGTGGAGCTCACACTCAGAGAACACCTGGGAAAAACCGCTTACCCCAGAGAGGGAGGGAGAGAGAGAGAGGGAGGGAGAGAGAGAGAGAGAGAGAGAGAGAGAGAGAGAGAGTGTGTGATCGAGAGAGAGGGAGAGAGAGAGAGAGAGAGAGAGCGAGGGCTAGCGAGAGAGAGAGAGAGAGCGAGAGAGAGAGAGAGAGAGAGAGAGTGAGAGAGAGGGGGAGTGAGAGAGAGAGAGGGGGGAGAGGGAGAGAGGGAAAGACAGAGGGGGGAGAGAGAGAGAGGGGGAGTGAGGGGGGAGAGATAGAGAGAGAGAGCAAGTGAAAGAGAGAGGGGGAGAGAGAAGGAGAGAGAGAGGGGTGAAAGGAAGACAAGAAACCAGAGACAAGAAAGACAGGAAAGACAGGAAGAAGAATGGTGTTGAGTCTGTGACAGTGAGGCGTCTGAGGTAATTGTTCCCGCGGTGATAAATGGCGCCCGGTGATTCGGGTCCCCGTGTCCTTGGGAGACAAAGCGCTACGGGGCGAATGAGTGACACGGGATGTTAAACTGCCCCGCCGCCGCTGCTGCCGCCATCGGGGGGGGGGGGCGTCCGCTCACAGGGGCGCCCGTTTCGGCTGGACCTCCGCGCCCCTCCCAAGGCTTTGCAGTGGCAGCGTGTGATAGGGTGGAAAATATAGGGGGTGGGTGGGGGGGGTAATTGGAGGAATTATGGGAAATGAACCGGTTGCCACGGAGACAGCTGCTCTGGCCCGGACACGGCGACCCTTCGCAGCGAGCGAGCTTTTCGACCGCCGGCCCCAGCGGGCTGTTTGGGCGAACCCGCGGAGAGTCCCGGACTCCGCTCATAAGCCGTCAGGTGACTGCCGCTTGTCATCCCAGTGGAGAAGAAGAATGGAGGCCGGGTGGGGTGGGGTGGGGTGAGGTGGGGTGGGGTGGGATGGGTTGGGGTGGGCGGTGGTCAGAGAGGTCAGAGGTCACGGTCAATCTGCCCCGTCCGCACGTTCACAGCTGGAGGCCTCAGAGGAGTCAACCAGGCTGTGGATCATCATGTGCCGTTTGCACAAGGAGAGAGAGAGAGAGAGATAGAGAGAGAGAGAGAGAGAGAGAGAGAGAGAGAGAGAGAGTGTGAGAGATTGTGTGAGGTTATGATGTACACTAGGAAGGGTTGTTAAAGTCACCAAGAGCGACGCATGACCCTAACGATGAGGCCCGTGGTCACCGTAAAGAAGCACTCTCTTCACGCCTTGCTGTCGGTGCTCGTTAAGAGATGCCCCATGGCATACCGCTCTCTCTCTCTCGCTCCCGGCCTCCTCATTCACAACACGCAATCACACCGCCATTTAACCGCACGATAACCACACCGCCATTTAACCGCACGCAATCACACCGCCATTTAACCGCACGATAACCACACCGCCATTTAACCACACGATCATCACACCGCCATTTAACCGCACGCAATCACACCGCCATTTACCCGCACGCAATCACACCGCCATTTAACCGCACGCAATCACACCGCCATTTAACCGCACGATCATCACACCGCCATTTAACCGCACGATCATCACACCGCCATTTAACCACACGCGATCACACCGCCATTTAACCACACGATAACCACACCGCCATTTAACCACACGATAATCACACCGCCATTTAACCGCACGCAATCACACCGCCATTTAACCGCACGCAATCACACCGCCATTTAACCGCACGCAATCACACCGCCATTTAACCGCACGCAATCACACCGCCATTTAACCACACGATCATCACACCGCCATTTAACCGCACGATAATCACACCGCCATTTAACCGCACGCAATCACACCGCCATTTAACCGCACGCAATCACACCGCCATTTAACCGCACGCAATCACACCGCCATTTAACCGCACGCAATCACACCGCCATTTAACCGCACGATCATCACACCGCCATTTAACCGCACGCAATCACACCGCCATTTAACCACACGATAACCACACCGCCATTTAACCACACGATAATCACACCGCCATTTAACCGCACGCAATCACACCGCCATTTAACCGCACGATCATCACACCGCCATTTAACCACACGATAATCACACCGCCATTTAACCACACAATAATCACACCGCCATTTAACCGCACGATCATCACACCGCCATTTAACCACACGATAATCACACCGCCATTTAACCGCACGCAATCACACCGCCATTTAACCGCACGCAATCACACCGCCATTTAACCACACGATCATCACACCGCCATTTAACCACACGATAATCACACCGCCATTTAACCGCACGCAATCACACCGCCATTTAACCACACGATCATCACACCGCCATTTAACCGCACGCAATCACACCGCCATTTAACCGCACGATAACCACACCGCCATTTAACCGCACGATAATCACACCGCCATTAAACCGCACGCAATCACACCGCCATTTAACCGCACGCAATCACACCGCATTTAACCGCACGCAATCACACCGCCATTTAACCGCACGCAATCACACCGCCATTTAACCGCACGCAATCACACCGCCATTTAACCGCACGATAATCACACCGCCATTTAACCGCACGCAATCACACCGCCATTTAACCGCACGCAATCACACCGCCATTTAACCGCACGCAATCACACCGCCCTTTAACCGCACGCAATCACACCGCCATTTAACCGCACGCAATCACACCGCCATTTAACCGCACGATCATCACACCGCCATTTAACCGCACGCAATCACACCGCCATTTAACCGCACGATCATCACACCGCCATTTAACCACACGATAACCACACCGCCATTTAACCACACGATCATCACACCGCCATTTAACCGCACGCAATCACGCCGCCATTTAACCACACGCAATCACACCGCCATTTAACCACACGATAATCACACCGCCATTTAACCACACGATAATCACAGCGCCATTTAACCACACGATAATCACACCGCCATTTAACCGCACGATAATCACACCGCCATTTAACCGCACGCAATCACACCGCCATTTAACCACACGATAATCACACCGCCATTTAACCGCACGCAATCACACCGCCATTAACCGCACGCGATCACACCGCCATTTAACCGCACGCAATCACACCGCCATTTAACCACACGATAATCACACCGCCATTTAACCACACGATAATCACACCGCCATTTAACCGCACGCAATCACACCGCCATTTAACCGCACGCAATCACACCGCCATTTAACCGCACGCAATCACACCGCCATTTAACCGCACGCAATCACACCGCCATTTAACCGCACGCAATCACACCGCCATTTAACCGCACGCAATCACACCGCCATTTAACCGCACGATAATCACACCGCCATTTAACCGCACGCAATCACACCGCCATTTAACCGCACGATAATCACACCGCCATTTAACCGCACGCAATCACACCGCCATTTAACCGCACGCAATCACACCGCCATTTAACCGCACTCAATCACACCGCCATTTAACCGCACGATCATCACACCGCCATTTAACCGCACGCAATTCACACCGCCATTTAATCCGACGATCATCACACCGCCATTTAACCGCACGCCAATCCACACCGCCATGTAACCACACAATTAATCACACCGGCATTTAACCGCACGCAATCCACACCGCCATTTCAACCGCACGATAATCACAACCGCCATTTAACCACCCGATAATCAACACCGCCATTTAACCGCACGCAATCACATCCGCCATTTATAACCGCACGCAATCACACGCCATTTAAACCGCACGATAATACACAACGCCATCTTTAACCGCACGCCATCACACCGCCATTTAACCGCACGCAATTCACACCGCCATTTAACCGCACGATCATCACAGCCGCCATTTAACGGCAACGCAATCCACCCCTCCATTTAACCGCCCGCAATCACACCGCCCATTTAACCGCACGCAATCACACCGCATTTAACCGCACGCAACCCCCCCCTCCCTCCCCCCCCCCCCCCCTCACCGCCTTGTACCGCACGCAATCACACCGCCATTTAACCGCACGATCATCACACCGCCATTTAACCACACGATAACCACACCGCCATTTAACCACACGATCATCACACCGCCATTTAACCGCACGATAATCACACCGCCATTTAACCGCACGCAATCACACCGCCATTTAACCGCACGATAATCACACCGCCATTAACCGCACGCAATCACACCGCCATTTAACCGCACGATAATACACACGCCATTTAACCGCACGCAATCACACCGCCATTTAAACCGCACGCAATCACACCGCCATTTAACGCACGCAATCACACCGCCATTTTAACCACACGATCATCACACCGCCATTTAACCGCACGCAATCACACCGCCATTTAACCGCACGATCATCACACCGCCATTTAACCACACGATAATCACACCGCCATTTAACCACACAATAATCACACCGCCATTTAACCGCACGCAATCACACCGCCATTTAACCGCACGATAATCACACCGCCATTTAACCACACGCGATCACACCGCCATTTAACCGCACGATAATCACACCGCCATTTAACCGCACGCAATCACACCGCCATTTAACCGCACGCAATCACACCGCCATTTAACCGCACGATAATCACGCCGCCATTTAACCGCACGCGATCACGCCGCCATTTAACCACACGATAATCACACCGCCATTTAACCACACGATAATCACACCGCCATTTAACCGCACGATAATCACACCGCCATTTAACCGCACGATAATCACACCGCCATTTAACCGCACGCGATCACACCGCCATTTAACCGCACGATCATCACACCGCCATTTAACCGCACGCAATCACACCGCCATTTAACCGCACGCAATCACACCGCCATTTAACCACACGCAATCACACCGCCATTTAACCGCACGCAATCACACCGCCATTTAACCGCACGCAATCACACCGCCATTTAACCGCACGCAATCACACCGCCATTAACCGCACGCAATCACACCGCCATTTAACCGCACGCAATCACACCGCCATTTAACCGCACGATAATCACACCGCCATTTAACCGCACGCAATCACACCGCCATTTAACCGCACAATAATCACACCGCCATTTAACCGTACGCAATCACACCGCCATTTAACCGCACGATAACCACACCGCCATTTAACCGCACGCAATCACACCGCCATTTAACCACACGATCATCACACCGCCATTTAACCGCACGATAACCACACCGCCATTTAACCACACGATAATCACACCGCCATTTAACCACACGCGATCACACCGCCATTTAACCACACGCGATCACACCGCCATTTAACCGCACGATAATCACACCGCCATTTAACCGCACGCAATCACACCGCCATTTAACCGCACGATAATCACACCGCCATTTAACCGCACGATAATCACACCGCCATTTAACCGCACGCAATCACACCGCCATTTAACCGCACGCAATCACACCGCCATTTAACCGCACGATAACCACACCGCCATTTAACCGCACGATAATCACACCGCCATTTAACCACACGCGATCACACCGCCATTTAACCGCACGATAATCACACCGCCATTTAACCGCACGCAATCACACCGCCATTTAACCGCACGATAATCACACCGCCATTTAACCGCACGCAATCACACCGCCATTTAACCGCACGCAATCACACCGCCATTTAACCGCACAATAATCACACCGCCATTTAACCGTACGCAATCACACCGCCATTTAACCGCACGCGATCACACCGCCATTTAACCGCACGATCATCACACCGCCATTTAACCGCACGCAATCACACCGCCATTTACCCGCACGATAATCACACCGCCATTTAACCACACGATAACCACACCGCCATTTAACCACACGCAATCACACCGCCATTTAACCGCACGCAATCACACCGCCATTTAACCGCACGCAATCACACCGCCATTTAACCGCACGCAATCACACCGCCATTTAACCGCACGCAATCACACCGCCATTTAACCGCACGCAATCACACCGCCATTTAACCACACGCGATCACACCGCCATTTAACCGCACGCAATCACACCGCCATTTAACCGCACGCAATCACACCGCCATTTAACCGCACAATAATCACACCGCCATTTAACCGCACGATCATCACACCGCCATTTAACCGCACGCAATCACACCGCCATTTAACCGCACGCAATCACACCGCCATTTAACCGCACGCAATCACACCGCCATTTAACCGCACGCAATCACACCGCCATTTAACCGCACGATCATCACACCGCCATTTAACCACACGATAACCACACCGCCATTTAACCACACGCAATCACACCGCCATTTAACCGCACGCAATCACACCGCCATTTAACCGCACGCAATCACACCGCCATTTAACCGCACGCAATCACACCGCCATTTAACCGCACGATCATCACACCGCCATTTAACCGCACGCAATCACACCGCCATTTAACCGCACGATAATCACGCCGCGTTTCTCCGCTCCTTTGTCCTGCTTCCCAGTGACCGAGCGGCTCTCCCGGAGCCCGTTAAACAGGCCCCGCCCTCCGCGGACGGCCTCTTAAACGACCCGGCGCCTTCCCGCTTTCGGCGGGAACACGAGGCGAGGGTCAGGGGTCGACCGGCAAACGCGTCGACCGGGTAAACCGCCGGAGAACGGCTGCTCCTCTCCGTCCAATCAGAACAACGCTGGATGGCGGTAAACTGCTTACAGGTCAGTCTCCTCGCGTCACAGAAACCAGCCGGTATATCGCGTGAACCGGACCGCTGCTCGCAATGCCACACAATAAACAAACAAGCAACGCAGGCAGAGCCATTTAATCGTTCCTTTGACAAACGACTAATTGGGTTTTCTTTTCTTCGCGCGGGCATGAAACGCGTTGTTTTCATATCGCTAGTCCAGTAACAACAGCACGCGCAAGATCGGATCTAAAATGGCCGAACGGAATTCTAAGCAACACGGTTTCAGCAGGGTTCTATTCAGAGCAGAATGCTTTAATAGAATCCTGTTGGCTTTCATTCAGAATCCCAGTCAATGGACACTGTCAGTCCTTTATGTTCGCCTGTCTCTCTCAATCTGCGAAGCCCGGTCATATCTGCAGAGCCAGACCCGTCATCGCGACATCCACCGTCATTTCAGAAACGCGTAGCCGAGCATATGCGTCCTCTCAAAAACGCATCCGTCATCAGGGTTGCCAAAAAATACATAAGAATGCTCACGCTTCATTCCAATTAGACAGCAGCGCGGTGTAATGGTAAGGGAACAGCAGCCTGTAACCTAAAGGTTGCTGCCGTTGTGGCCTTGAGCAAGATACTTAACCTTACAAAAATGTAAAAACGTTGTGTAAGTCACTCTGGACAAGGCCGTCTTGCTAAATGGCAGTAATCTAAATTCAGGACAGTGGATTTAAAGAGGGTGAAAGTGAGGGCCTGGCCTTGCAGAAATGTGGGCCTTAAAGATGAACCCCTGTTCCGCGACACGAGGACAGCCCGGCTGCAGAGGCTGGAGAGGATGGAGAGGATGGAGAGGATGGAGAGGATGGAGAGGCTGCAGAGGATGGAGAGGATGGAGAGGATGGAGAGGATGGAGAGGCTGGAGAGGCTGCAGAGGATGGAGAGGATGGAGAGGATGGAGAGGCTGGAGAGGATGGAGCGGGCGGTGACTGATCTCGGTGCTGATCGGGGTGGGCGTGCGTACCTGGCCACGTTAGTTAGGTCTTCTCAGTCAGGTCTGTTAGTTAGGTCTTCTCAGTTAGGTCTGTTAGTTAGGTCTTCTCAGTTAGGTCTGTTAGTTAGGTCTTCTCAGTTAGGTCTGTTAGTTAGGTCTTCTCAGTTAGGTCTGTTAGTTAGGTCTTCTCAGTTAGGTCTGTTAGTTAGGTCTTCTCAGTTAGGTCTGTTAGTTAGGTCTTCTCAGTTAGGTCTGTTAGTTAGGTCTTCTCAGTTAGGTCTGTTAGTTAGGTCTTCTCAGTTAGGTCTGTTAGTTAGGTCTTCTCAGTTAGGTCTGTTAGTTAGGTCTTTTCTGTTAGGTCTGTTAGTTAGGTCTTCTCAGTTAGGTCTGTTAGTTAGGTCTTCTCAGTTAGGTCTGTTAGTTAGGTCTTTCCAGTTAGGTCTGTTAGTTAGGTCTTCTCAGTTAGGTCTGTTAGTTAGGTCTTTTCAGTTAGGTCTGTTAGTTAGGTCTTCTCAGTTAGGTCTGTTAGTTAGGTCTTAGTCGGGGCCCATTCCCTGCGGCCCTGGGAGGAGCTCCCTCCCGTTAGATAAATTAAACCCTGAAACGCCCCGTCGTCCACATAATCAATGTGTCACTTCATTGTGTCTGCGGGGCGAAACCCAATCACCGAGGCCAGCGACACCGCCTCCTCCCTCTGCGCGTTCCTGTGCCGCGGTCAAACACTCCTAACCCCCCCCCCCCCCCCACATACACACACACACACACACACACACAGGACAGACCCACTCTGCTTCACCCTGGGGAAGGAGGGGGGGGGGGCTGGTCAATAACCAGTTGTTTTCGGGAGCTAAAATATACCACACCAGGACCAGACGGTGCCGTTAGGGGATGGCCCTTCAGACAGTGGGGCCACAAGTATTCAATGACCTCGACAGTAAGACAGACTGAACATCTGACTCCTCAGACTGCTCCTGGTCTCCCCAGCCCTAGTCCGGGAACAACCTCCTTACTGGAGATCACCTCCCTATTAGAGATTACCCTACCATCACAAATCACCTCCTTACTGGAGATCACCTCCCCATCAGAGATCACCTCCCTATTCAAGATCACCTCCCTATTAGAGATCACCTCCCTATCAGAGATCACCCCCCCATCAGAGATCACCTCCCCATCAGAGATCATCACCTCCCTATTAGAGATCACCTCTCCATTCAAGATCACCTCCCTATTAGAGACCACCTCCCCACTGGAGATCACCTCCCTACAGAAGATCACCTCCCCATCAGACATGCCGTGGGTCCTGCTCCATTACAGCACAATACAGACTAATACTCCGTTCACACGGTGGCTTGCCCAGGAGAGTCTTACCTCCCCGTCCCTTCCTCACACTAACAGGAGGCGCTGGCGTTTTTCGCGAGCGGTGTGACTCTGAAGAAAGGGCTCTCCTCTCCGTGACCGCGACATGTTCCTCAGCACGGCTCAGTGCACTTTCTGTAAGCCGGCCCGGCGTCCGGAAAATGGCCCCACGCGATCGGGATTCCCAGGACCCGCCATCGATGTGACGGAGCTATCGAGTGGCAGGGTGTCGTCTTCGCCACGCGGCAAGTTCGGTTTCAAAGCTTCGGCAGTCTCTGTGAAAAGTGAATCTCTGAGACGACTGGCAATGACAGACTAGGAGGGAGAGAGACAGATGTACTTCAGCGTTACTTTCCATTACTATTTATCCGTCCCCAGAGAAAAGTTCTTCATGCGGTCATTTCATTTGTGTCTGGTCTTTCATGAGTAAGTATTGCTCAGCGTTAGACGTACACTTTCTGTACTCTCTGGCAATACAACATGCAGTGTTCTGTCATGCCAATAAAGCAAAGTGAATTGAATTGAAGTGAAACAGAAAGAGACAGAGACAGAGAAAGAGGGAGACAGAGAGAGACAGAGACAGAGAAAGAGGGGGACAGAGACAGAGGGAGGAGGTGAGAAAGAGAAAGAGAGAGACAGAAAAAGAGAGAGAGGGAGAGATCCGGATTTTATATTTATTCTGTTTATTGTAGTTAAATTGTTATTGCCTGTCTGTTATGTTTGTCACGTGAGTGTATGCTTTGGCAATGTAAGTGTACCCTTACCATGCCAATAAAGCTTACTGAATTGAATTGAATTGAATTGAATAGAGAGACAGTGACAGAGAAAAAGAGAGAGAGAGAGAGAGGAAGAGACAGAGAGAGGGTAAGAGAGAGAGAGGGAAAGAGAGAGAGAGAGAGAGAGAGTAACAAGGCCTTAGCGTGCCGCGGCCGGGACTTTTGTCTCCGTCAAAGTCAGCCCCCAGACGAGCGGCGGCGTCTCACGGCGTCCGGCGGCGGGACCTTGAGGAGACGAAGCCGCCGCCGCGTAAATCGACCGGAATAAACGCCAAAAAAAAAAAAAAAAAACACAAAGGCCACACACACAAAAAAAAGGCCTGTGTGTTCTCTGCTTTCATCTTCCCGCAAATTACCCTGTCAGTCACGGCCTTGTGGTGACTCCCATTTCCCACAATCCCCTTCTCTCCCCGCACGCCTGCCCCTCCCCGCCTGCCCTTAACCAAACGGCGGCCATTTTCTGGCAGTGGCCGGGTTCGCTTCACCTTCCTGCTGTCGTTTCATCAACAACGAAAATCACTTCAAACCGAGCGGAGAGAGAACACAAGAGCCTCGGCCTCCGCACGATTCCCATTTCATTTTCTTTCTTTCTTTTTTACTTTTTCCTAATCGGACAGTAGATCAGTCACCTGCATCGGAGCCAAGCGATTCGCTCGGCTTTCGCCTCCTTTCGACGGAACGACGTCGACGTTCTCGGTTCCGTTCAGAACCGCCAGCAAGGAGACGCTGCTCGTGATCTCGCCTCTCAAAAACGGAATAAAATAAATAAATAAATCTTTTTTTTTTTTTTTAAACCCTCCTCATTTGCAAGCGGCGCGAATGCTTTTCTCGCTCAAGGCCCTTTTCACGAGCAAGTCCTTGATGGAGAAAAGAAGCGGAGCTTCAAGCGAAAGAGGAAACTCCAGCGGAGAGATGAAGAACCGAGCCCGGCAGCAGGAGGAGGAAAAGGAGGAGGAGGAGGAGGAGGAGGAGAAAGGGCAATCGTTTAATTCTCAATTAACAGCTGAAGGAGAGGAAAAGGACGCTCTCTGTCCAGGACACCTGGTCGCCCTCATTAGCAGCTGCAGGCACACTCCGCGGATGAAAGGGGCCCTTTTAAAAATTTTTAATTAATTAATTTATTTTCTGCAAAAAAGGAAGCCTGGAATGCACAGAGAAAGACTTGAGCAGCTGCGTCTTTTCAGAGAGAGAGAAAGAGAGAGAGAGGGAGAGAGAGAGAGAGAGAGAGAGAGAGAGAGAGAGAGAGAGAGAGAGAGAGAGAGTGAGAGTGAGAGAGAGGGAGAGAGAGAGAGAGAGAGAGAGAGAGAGAGAGAGAGAGAGAGAGAGAGAGAGAGAGTGAGAGTGAGAGAGAGGGAGAGAGAGAGAGAGAGAGCGAGAGAGAGAGAGAGAGAGAGAGAGAGAGAGAGAGTGAGAGTGAGAGAGAGAGCGACATTCTGCCACCCCTGGAAAGAGGGAAACGGATCTGCTGAAAGAGAGCAATTTACCCCGCTGAGGAGACGTCTGTGTGAAATGCTTCCTCCGTGCATTTGTTTCACAGTTTTCACATTTAAAAAAACTAAAAAATAAATAAAGAAATAAATCAGTGCATATCTATCTTTTTTTTTGTTGTTGTTTATTTTTCGGACTGCTCTCCGATCGGATCGGGGTAACGGCTCGACGGCTCACATCGATTTTAATCAGCAATCGCTCCTCGACGCGAGCGCGCCTGTGATCTTTAAGCATGCGGCCCAAGAGATGTGTGTGTGTGTGCGTGTGTGTGCATGTGTGTGCGTGTGTGTGCATGTGTGTGCGTGTGCGTGCATATGTGCGTCAGAAATAACTTGCTTGGTAATTTACACCTGCAAGCGTTCCCTCTCCAAAGTGCTAGAAGTGGAATGAGGAGGCCAAGCCACAGATTCCATAGACCCACCAGATGAACTACCCTCAGAGCCACAGATTCTATAGATCTACCAGATACTCCACCCTCACAGCCACAGATTCTATAGATCTACCAGATACTCCACCCTCACAGCCACAGATTCTACAGATCCACCAGATACTCTGCTCTCACAGCCACAGATTCTACAGACACACCAGATACTCCACCCTCACAGCCACAGATTCAACAAACCCACCAGATACTCTACCCTCAGAGCCACAGATTCTACAAACCCACCAGATACTCCACCCTCACAACCACAGATTCAACAGACCCATCAGATACTCTACTCTCACAGCCACAGATTCTACAGACCCACCAGATACTCTACTCTCACAGCCACAGATTCTACAGACCCACCAGATACTCCACCCTCAGAGCCACAGATTCTATAGACTCACCAACCTGGCGGTGCTGGCGAGAGTAGGTTCCAGAAATCGAACAAACAGAGCAATGGCCAGTGGCACGTACTCGCTATCCTGGCTGCATGGGAACGAGCCGTGGACCCCCCCCCCTCCCCTGCCCTCCCCTCCGCGCCCGCGCTGCACGGACGCTCTAATAAGCGCCAGGAGAGCCCCGCATTGCTGCATGCGCTTCACCCGCTCCGCCCGCCGCTCATCAGCGCAAACAGCCGCGGCTCAAGGACGTCTGGAATGTGGCCTAGCGGCGTGAGGCTAGCGTCGGCGGTGAGATATGAGCCGGCATTAAAGCCTGCATTCCTCCCACCCTCGGGATGGGGGGGGGGGGGGCGTGGACGCCTGCAGAAATGTGAGTGATGAATGAGGCGGGTGGGGGGGAATGGGGGGGTTATGGGGGGGGGGATAGAGAGACTGAGGCTGTGTTCCACAGGCTGACCACAGGCTGGCCTTTCGCAGACGGACGCTAACAGATCGCTCCCCGCTGCTGAAATTGCGCAGCTTGCTGGTCTTCCTGAGGCGTAGCGGCCGGCCGGTTAGAGACACCGCCGTGTGGACTGTCGGGTCAGCAGCAGGGGCGGGGGGGGGATGGGGGGGGGCAGTAACCATGAACAAGCTTCCTGCTAAAACCCCAGAGTCTTTACCTAAGGACACGTGTCGCTGTGAGGACCATAGAGTGTTTACCTGAGGAGTCGCTGTGAGGACCATAGAGTGTTTACCTGAGGAGTCGCTGTGAGGACCATAGAGTGTTTACCTGAGGAGTCGCTGTGAGGACCATAGAGTGTTTACCTGAGGAGTCGCTGTGAGGACCATAGAGTGTTTACCTGAGGACTCGCTGTGAGGACCATAGAGTGTTTACCTGAGGAGTTGCTGTGAGGAAGGCAGATGGGACCCTGCAGCTCCTCCCTCAGCGGCGTCTGCCACCGGGGTTTCGCGGCGAGCTAAAGAGCTGCTAAACGCTTTTCGCTAAAGTGCTGGGAGCCGAGAGGCTGCCTCCGAGCTGTGAACCTGCACTCGCACCTCTCTCTCACTTTCTCTCTCTCCCTCTCTCTCTCTCTCTCTCTCTCTCTCACTTTCTCTCTCTCTCTCTCTCTCTCCACTTTCTCTCTCTCTCTCTCTCTCTCTCTCTCTCTCTCTCTCTCTCCACTTTCTCTCTCTCTCTCTCTCTCTCTCTCTCACTTTCTCTCTCTCTCTCTCTCTCCACTTGTCTACCTCGCGATCGCACCCCCCCCCCGCTCCCGGAGGAAAGTTTAAAAATCAAGGGCAGGTGGACGGGGCCCTTTGTCAGATTTAAACGCTGGCGTGTTTCACGCCCGTCAGTCCCAGCCGGGGGGGAGATTTATGGCGGGAGGCCATTACGGTTATTAGAGCTCTCGCTCAGAATGAGCAGCGGCGGGCGAGCGGGGCGGGCGAGCGGGGCGGCGGCCTTCGGTCGGCGGCGGCGGCGGGAGAGACGCTGCACCTTGGCGGTATCGACATTTGCGCCCAGCGCTCAGACGCTGCATCGCAATTCGACCGGGTTGCACGTTCGGCGATCAGCGAAAAACAAGAACGTCCTCCGTCAGGAAAGAAGAGGAAAAATAAAATACTGAAAGTGCGGGGGGGGGGGGGGGGGGGTGGAGGGGGAGAAGAGGAACGCTTTTCGAGGCACCGCCGGGGACTTTCTCCCGGGCACGTTGGGCGCGCTGACGGATTGAAATGAGTCCTGTCATAAATAAGGGCTGTGACAAAGAGCCACTGGAAAAGGTCGTTAGGACTGTCTAAATGGAGGCCATTTCTTATGTATGACAGAGAGAGGGAGAGAGGGAGAGAGAGAGAGAGAGAGAGAGGGAGCAGGAGAGAGAGAGAGAGTAAGGGAGAGAGAGAGATAGGGAGCGGGAGAGGGAGAGAGGGAGCAGGAGAGAGAGGGAGGGAGCAGCAGAGAGAGAGAGGGAGCAGGAGAGAGAGAGAGAGAGGGAGCAGGAGAGAGAGGGAGGGAGCAGGCAGAGAGAGAGGGAGCAGGAGAGAGAGAGAGAGAGGGAGCAGGAGAGAGAGGGAGGGAGCAGGCAGAGAGAGAGGGAGCAGGAGAGAGAGATAGAGAGGGGGAGTGGGGAGGGAGTGTGAGAGGGTTAGCGAGTAATCCTCCAGTTTTTAATCAAAAGAATTAGGGCTTTATGGGTTTTTTTTTCCATCTTATTAAAAATAAAAGACAAAAGAATTATCACATCCAAAGTTCAGGCTCGGTACACGCTCCATTTACACCTGAACGGGCTCGAGTTAAACCTCTAAACGACACACAATCCAGGCCCCCCCCCCACCAAAAAAAGTGCCGTTTTGAGTGACAGCAAGGGCGGATATGAAGTTGCAATATTGGGGAAAAAATGAAACGAGACCGTCGCAGCGCTCTCACCTGACCCCAGGTCGTGAACCAATCACAGCGCTCATCGTTTGCGACGGCTGCGCAGAGCAGCTTTCTTTCCGGAGGGGGAAGTGAGGGATGAGACAGCTCCGAGCCGAAACGGCGGAGTGTATTACACTACGCCTCCGGGCGACTCCCTCGCCTTCGTCTGACTGAGCCTTCATCCGGGCGCGACGCCGCACTTCAAACGATGACCCCCTAACCCTCCGCAGGGCAGGTTTCACGGAATGTCTGAATGTGAGTGTTCTAGAACTCCGATGCATTCAGTCACCAGCAGTGATTGTGACATCATCGTTAGAATGCTCAGCTCAGAACATTCTAATCACATATTTGTGACCTCACCCGAGGGTTGAGATGTACACAAATCATATTAATAGCGCAGAGTACTGTGCAGCAAGCGCCTATGTTTCATTTTTTGTTAATTAATGTTTTTCTTAGCCGGATGAACGTGTCTCAGCGGCAGATGAACGGCCGTGCCCGCCGTCTGTGCGGCGGAGGCTGACGCAGCGGCAGCCCGGCCTCCGCGATATCTCCCCTCCTCGGGATTCGTCTCCTGTAATTTACGGGCCGGTTAGCTCGTTAGCGCACCGGCTGGAAAACGCACAGGATCGATGGGACCCCGCTGGGAGGTAATAGCACGGCGCGGACAGGACCAGAACCCCCAATCCCCCCCCCCCCGCGCGCGCGTTTCCAATGCCGCGGGACGCCCAGACCGAACCGCGGCGTCTAATGCACGCCGATACAGAACGCCCCCGGAAGCGTATCACAGCTCACAGCAGCGCGCCAGAACCCGGTAATGAGGTACCAGACGTGACCTCGCCCGGCTCCACGGGCCACCGCCGCGCCAATAGAGATAAATAAAGGGGTAAACGAAGGAGTGAATGACGGAGGGAAAGAACGGGCCGGCGGGAGCGAGGCTTCAGGCCCGCGGCGGATCCGCTAGCGCACGAGCGCCGCGCGTTTATTTATTTATTTATTTATTTATTTATCGTTTTCTTTTCGCAGCGGTTTTCCGGCTGGAGGGGCGGGGGGGTCGGGGGGGAGACGTCGCCGCGCTCTCCGCGCTCTCCGCGGCTCCCTGTCGTCCTGAGGAAGGAGCGCGGGGAGCAACGGCACGCGCCGAGCCGGCGCTGTTTAAAGGACCCGCCGTCCGAAACCTCGGCGGCCGAACATGGCACCGCTCCGGTGACTTCCTGGTTACGCGGCGTCGGGGCGGGGCGGGGCGGGGCAGGGCCGCTCGGCCGAACGCTCGAGTTCGCGGAGGCGCTGAACGCAGCCCACCCCGCGCGACGCGCTCTTTTCGGTTTCGCTCCGCTGAAAGTGTTCAGTGATGTTTTTACGCGCGTAACGGACGGCGGCGGTGGCGGCGGCGGCGGCGGCAGCTGGAAATCGTCAAAATCAACAGCCCCGCAAAGACAGTTAACAATAAACCTGTCAGAGACTACACCTGAAGATGGCGCGCTGAGATTAGTCTAAATGCTAAAAATGCATCGTGGAACTACATTCGATGATAAAGGGTGTGACGTTAGCGTCGAGCTGATATTAATTCAGTCCCAGCTATGTGGCTAATGTCAAAGAGCTGACGGTAAAAATATTTTCGTTTGCTGTAACGACTTTTGCCTAATCAATGCCGTGAAACTATCTTGCGCAGAAGTGCCGTTGTCAGAACAAGATGCAGGTTGTGCTGTTAGCCAGCTGGCGAGGCACCATGTCATCCGGTCAACAGTGGACACGGCTGGACGGGCAGTTGCATCAATAGCCGTTAGCTGTTAGCGGTTAGCAGATTGCCAGAGCAGGACAGAAACGACACTTTTTCGCGGGCTGCCGTCCCTCTTGTAAAACGGGACCCTGGAGTGACGGGAAAGGAGAGGAAGACCTTTTCGGACGCCACAGCTACCCAACATCCCTCAGCCGGGACGAGTCGCCCCTCTGTCATTCCCGAGAAAAAAAAACGGCGAACGGTGCGGAACAATGGCGGTCACAAATCAAACGCCCCCCCCTCCCTCCCCGGCAGCAGGCTCCCCGGGCTCGCGAGTCTGAATGGGGCGCGGCGGCCATCTTGTTCCGGGGGACTGACGGCAGAAGAACACATCTGTGTATCGCGGCGGGGGCCGCGGCGGGCGCTGACATCATGTCCCTGGCCTTCGGGGGGGGCGGGCGCGGCGCTTAGCGGGTGCCGCGGTGTCGTCATGGCGATGGAATGTCAGGCGACACAGGAGATAAGGGGGGGGAGGGGGGCTGTGGGTGGTGGGGGGGTGGGGGTGACATTGATGGGCGGCCTTCACAATGCCCTCCTTTGTGGGCCAGCTGCTCTCGCTCTGTCAGAGCAGGGGCTGATGGGATGCCTTATATCAGATAGCGCATGAGACAGGACAGCTTCGGGGCAGCTGTGTATTACCTTACAACAACAACAACGAAAAAAAAAAGAAAACGCGTCTTTTAAAACGAACGTTTCGCCGATGGCGGTCAGGAGGAGTTGGCGGAACGCTTTGGGGACGTGGGGAGAGAGCGCCCCCCCGGGGGGAACAGGCCGCCGCGGGACGTCTTTATCGGGGCTATATAAAGACTCCGCCTCTTTAGGGAGCCGGGCTCCAGCCGAGGCTGCGGAAAGGCGGGATCGATGGGGACGCTCGATGCCCGGCCGAGCAGAGTCGTTTCTGCGCCGCAGGGGCGGGTCGCCGCGCTCGGGCGAACGGCACGGCGGGGGTCGGAGGTCGTTCGCCGGTCGGCCTCGTCGCCGCGGCGCTGCTGGACTGTTCCGCCTTGACGGCTCAGCTGATCAGCTTTGGAATATTTCGCGAGACGAAGACGTGAGAATTTGCTGAGCGAATATTTGAGAACGCTCGGGGGGGGGCTAAACTGATCTGCGCAGACAGAGTGGCCCGGGCCTGCGACCGTGCTGCTGCCACCGTATCCATCCACAGAAATTACCCCCCCTGAGCCCAGGGATTAGTCAGCATGTGGGGGTTTGTCTGTTTCAGAGGGTGTAGTCCATAGTTGGGGGGTTAGTCACGTTCAGAGGGTTTGGTTGGTAGGTGGAGGGTTAGTCTCTATTAAAGGGTTTAGTCAGTTGTTGGGGGGTTAGTCACTTTTAAAGGGTTCAGTTGGTAGGTGGGGGTTAGTCTCTTTCAGAGGGTTCAGTTGGTAGGTGGGGGTTAGTCTCTTTCAGAGGATTTAGTCAGTAGTTAATGGGTTAGTCTCTTTCAGAGGGTTCAGTTGGTAGGTGGGGGTTAGTCTCTTTCAGAGGGTTTAGTTGGGAGGCCGGGGGGATAGTCCCTTGTGTCCAGTCGCGAAGCCCGTGTCCGTCAGGAGTTCTCGGCGCGTCAGCCGGCTGGGGGGGGCGGACTCCCCCGCGTTACGGCAGGAGCGTGCCCAGTTTAACCCCCCCGTGGCCCCGCCTCCCAACCCTGGCACGCGCGCTCATCCCGCCGTTTCCGCTGAGCCAGTCAGCCAGTCCGCCTCATTAGGGTAACTGAGACCGGCCCCCTGAGATTACAGAGCTGCCCATTCGCTGCTCGCTGGTGCATCCGAAAAGGCCGCTTAATCACCTCTCTGCGCCCTCGCCCGTACCCTGCCCCCCCCCCCCCCCCACCCCCATTTTCCTCATCCTTCTCTTTCTTTCTTTGCTTTTCTGGCGTTTTCTTTTTCTTTTCTTTTTTCCAAGTCATCGACTCGGTAACCGCGGGTTTCCAGCGAAGCGGCTGATAATCGCCGATGAGAAACGATGCAGAAAAACCGCCGTCCCCCCCGACAGCCCCCCACCCCCCGTCCGCAACCGCCACCTCCGCGGCCTGGGGAAGGCTCTCTCCCAGGAAGGCGCGAACGGACGACAAGGAAAGAACGAGAAGAAGGAGGAGGAGGAGGAGGGGAAAAAATGCTGAGCTCTTGGATTTATATATAAAAAAATAATAATAAATAAATGAAAATGCACCTCCTCAGCGTTTCTGGGAGCTGACGGAGACGCCCGGGCAGCCCTCCGCACGCTGTCTGATGAGGTGAAGCCGAGCCTCACCCGTGTAATAAGTCAGACTTAGCGACCGCGTCGCGCCGCGCCTGGGTCAGAGCAATACCGCGGGCTGGAGTCGCGGGGGCGCCCGAAAGCGCCTCCCTAATCCATTACCCCCCCCCCCCACCTCCACCCCCACCCCGCACACTGCCTTACATTTAATAAAAAAGTACCCAAGGCGTGTTTTTTTCTTCTTTTTTTTTTTTTAAACGTACGCTTCCAGCATCCGGAGAACGCGCGCGGCGTTTCATGCGCTCGGTTAGCGGTATTACCGAGGTGCGATATTTCACCCGCCGACGGGAGATTCCCCCCCCCCCCCGTCCGCGGGCCCAAATCCAGCGCGGTTAGCGCTGCGGGGTGAGTAAGAGGCGCTCTGTGCTGCCGCAGGTGTAGCGGCAGATAAATCACAATCGGGTCCGCGTTGTCTCTTTAGCGCTCGGCGGCGCGCAGCTAGGCCCATGCGTCACTGTCCACAGCCCATGTGAGAGAGTGCGCACTGAGAGAAAAAGGGCTCTATAAGGGTTTTTTTTTTTTTTGGCTTGTCTTCAAAGAGGAACCCTTTTTATGAAACCCACTGTGGCAGGTGTGAAAAGTTTTAGAGCTCCCAGATCGACCCGTTTTGCCTGACAAAGAACCCTCGGACTACTGTTTGGGGGCGACATAGCTAAGGAGGTAAGAGTTGATGTCTGGCAGTCGGAGGGTTGCCGGTTCGATCCCCGCCCTGGGCGTGTCAAAGTGTCCCTGAGCAACACACCTGACCCCCAGTTGCTCCCAATGAGCTGATCGGTACCTTGCATGGTAGCCTTTTACCGTTGGTGTGTGTGTGTGTGTGTGTGTGAATGGGCGAATGAGAGGCATCAATTGTAAAGCGCTTTGGATAAAAGCGCTATATAAATGCAGTCCATTTACCATTTTACTGTAGATAGGGTTCCTCTGTGGAGACACAGAGGAGCCTTCTGGAACCCTCTCTTCTGAGAGAGCGGACGAGCCCACATTCTCCTCCAAACGACCAGCCGCCCTCGTTCCCAACGCAGCCAGCGAGCCGAGCTCTGTCTGCACAGACGTGAGTCTGAGGAAGACCCTCCACGCCCGCCAGACCAGCGGGGACAGCGAGGAGACGCGGACCCTGGCCGACCGTCCGGATTCGATCCCGGACCGCGTGGGGGCCCAGTTGTGCACAAGGACAGAGCCTTAGCAGGATGAGGCACCGAGCACCACACTGACTCTACACTCACAACACTGAAAGTACTAGCCCCCTTACGTTAACGCCCATTTCCGTTAGCCAAACTTCCCGAACTCTGTGACCCGTCGAAAGCCAGTACAGTTTTGGAGACTTCCGTTGCTAACCAAACCCTTCTCACATTAAGACAAACTCAACACGGCAGGCAGTGAGAGTTCACGGTAGGGGGCTTGATCCATCGTTTCATATATAATGAGAGAGTCAGGTGACTTTCTCTCCCCTGCGTGATAGCGTATCTTTTGGTGAGGGTTCTTCCCCAGCTCTCTCAGGAGTTAAATCAACTCAGAAACCGAGCTGACACGACCTCCAGTCGGGACGATGCGTACTGTTTGGAGGTGAAGGCGTCAGGTAAAAAAAACTGACAGAGTTTATACCATCTCCGGCAGGGATGATAATTATGGTATGTACAGTTTTGGAGGAAAAAAGGGGACTCTATTTCAGTTGATTTCACCCTGGGAGTTTTTGCAGTGTTGCCTGGCGACGGGCGGCATGGTAACGTAAAGCGGCAGCGGCGATGGTAACCCGGGGCCGGCGCAGGTGTGTTGAGAGGTGTGTCAGCCCCAGCGTGTGGCTAATGGAGTCCAGGCTGCTAAATCCAGACAGATTTAAAAACTCGCTCACTACAGGAGAGTCAACGGCAGGACAACGAGCAGGGTGACATCCGAAAAGACTGCTCGTCCTCCAGGGGAACGAGAGATTACCTCACCCCTCATTCCTCCCTCTTTCACCGTCTCTCTCTCTCTATCGTTCTTTCTCTCTCTCTCTCCCCCCTCTCTATCTCTCCCTCTCTCTCTCTCTCTGCCTCTCGCTGTCCTTTCCCCCTCCCTTTCTCTCCTAATTACCCCTTAAAAGCACATCCAATAGGCACTCTGTCATTAGAACTATTTCTATCACAGCTTCCTATCTGTCTGCTATCTGCTTCCTTTCTTCCCCCCGCCCCCATTTCCCTTCATTCTCTGACTCTCCCACTTAACTTCAAAAGCACTATCTATCTATCACACTTACTATCACCACGCTCTTTCACACACACACACACTCTTTCACACACTCTTTCACACGCACACACTGACTCTTTCTCTCTGCGGCTTTATCTCTCCCTCTCTCTTTTCCTTCCCTTGCTCCAACCTTACTGTCATTCCCACTACTCCATTTACACTTCTCACCCCTTCTCTATCTCACCCCCCTTCTCTCTCTCCCTCTCTCTACCTCTCTTTCTTCCCTTCTCCCTCCCTCTCTCACCCCCTCCCTCTCTCTCCCTCTCAACCCCCTCTCTCCCCCTCTCTCACCTCGCCTCCTTCTTTCTCTCCCTCTCTCTTTTCCTTCCCTTGCTCCACTCTTACACCCTTACTGTCAATCCCACTACTCCATTTACACTTTTCACCCATTTTGTCTCTTACCCCCTCCCTCTCGCCCCCCTCCCTCTCTCTCTCTGGTGAAGGGTAGGGGTCAGACAGTTCTGAGGGTGTCAGACAGTTCACATGGGACAGTTTATTTCTTTTTTTTTGTTTCACCCTTTTTTTTTGCCAGGATAGTTCGGTTGAGAATAAAATATCAGCCAGTTTCTGATTACAGGGGTCAGTGTTCCTCAGCCATAGCCCTGGCGACCAATCAGAGCGTGAGGCTGTTCGGGCGCGCACACACACACACACACACATACTGCGCTGACTGGCAGCCACCCCCCCCCCCCTTGAAGAGTGTCCCTGGGGGGCCGGTGCAGATCGCTAACCCTCCAGAGACAGATAACTGACTTCATTGAGCCGCCGCCCCCTTAAGTGACATTTGACTGCCCGACAGCGCTCTCCCCCAAACACACTGACGCTCAGCCCTATTACAGGGCTGGGAATTCAGCACCAATCAGAATGCTAATGCACACACACGTACAGACACACAGGCATGCACACACCAACAGACGCACACACACACACACACTCACACACACACATACGGGCATGCATGCACACACACACACTCTCACACATTCACACAAACGCACACACACACTCTCACACACTCACACACACACACACACTCACAAACTCACACACTCACACACACACATACACACTCTTCGGTACCCTTCTTTCCAAGACACTGCAGACTTGGCGCTGTGCTCCTGAGCGGAGGTCTGTGATGGTCATGGGCCTCTGAAGGGCCTCCTCCCTGGCCTGCGTGTCACCGAGAGAAACTTCAGAGCGGAACGCACCGCGGCCCTCCTGCTGTCGAACCCGAGGCCTCGCTTTTCTCCGAGCGCGCTCGCTAGACGCCGTCCCCAAGCGAAGCACGCAACGGCTGCCAACGGCATGCTCTCGCCCTCTCAGCCAATCGACTCCGCCCCCCCCCCCCCCTCCCGAGACTCCCGCCGAGCGAGGAGGAGGCGCAGCACCGAGCCGGCGGGGCGGAAGAACTCCTTAAAAAAAGCCTGACAGAGGAGCACCTCCAGGGCCGCGGCGAAGAAAGGACTCACAGCGCTAACTCCATTTGAATATGAATGCCTCCAACCCCCCCACCAACCCCAAATCCACAACAAGGGCATTGTTCCCGCCGCTCTCCCGCACGCCCCGAGATCTTTACCGCCGCGGCGAGCGGGCCGCGAGATTCCCGCCTCCTCCGCACGGCGCATTAATCACACAGACCCCGCCCGCGCCCGTAAATCCCCCCCGCGCCGACCTTGAGGGTGCGAGAGAGACGCGGGGAGCGGCCGCACACTGGGGGGGGGGGTCTGGAGAAAAGCTTTCAAGGTAATGAAATTCCGCCATAATTTAAGGGAAAGGCATTCAGGGGACAGGAAGGCTTGGCTGAGGGAGGAGGAGGGTGGGGGTGGGGGTGGGGGTGGGGGGGTGGGGAGGACGGCGGAGGAGGGGGGGAAAAACAAAAGAACAAGAAAGAAAAAGAAGAAGAAAAAAAAAAACAGCCGCGGTAGATTAAATTGGATTTCTTCTTCTTTTCTTTTCTTTTTTTTGTGGCGGTATTTTAAATCAGGCTTAAGTGCACGTGTGCAGTAGCTTTTCTCTTTTTTTCTTTTTAATAACAAAAGCACGATAACGGCATTAGTGTCTGGAATGAATCGAATCATTTCCAAACCAATTAACCTTCGACAGAGAGGATGAGTGAAAGGGAGGAGAGGAGGAACGGGGGGGGGGACGGGGGGAGAAAGACAGAGATAGCGCAGGAGAAGAGAAGAAAAAAACAACGAGGCAGGCGCAAGCTTCCATTCCCCCCGGGCGGGCGATGGATTGGCACACGTCCAGAAAAGGACAGAGTAAAAGTGTGTGGGAGGGGTGGAGGGGGGTGGAGGGGGTGTTTCAGACTTTGTAAAATTGCTCCCCCCTCCCCTCCCTAGCCCCCGAACGCTCCTCCTGCGTGCGCGGTCTGATATTTGGGGGGTGGGGACGGCGAGGGCCCGCTGTGAGCTGATGAGCTCGCAGCTGCAGTCGGGTCCATTTAGTTAATTAAAGGGTCCATTTGGAGTCAGAGCCGCTGGCTCAGAGAACGCCAATCAATATACCTCTGCCCTGCAGGGGGCGGGGCTGCAGAGCCCTGCAACTCAGGAAGGAGATTTATACACGCACACGCACTCTCACACACACACACACACACACGCACACACACACACACACGCACACGCACTCTCACACACACACACGCACACACTCACACACACACACACACTCACACACTCACACGCACTCTCACACACACACACACACACACGCACACGCACACACACTCACACACACTCACACACACTCACACACATCCACACACACTCACACACACACACACACACTCACACTCACACGCACACGCTCACGCTCATACTCACACACACTCACACACACATCCACACTCTCACATACACATACACACACACTCACACACACAAACACACACACACCCACCCACACTCCCACACACACGCACACAAACATACACAGGCACACTCTCACATACACGTACACGCTCACATGCACTCTGACACTCACACACATTCACGCACTCACACACGTTCAGATATGGTCCACTGTGCGAGAATCCGAGAAATCTCGACTTGATTTTCATCCCTTTCTCTCCAACTCTCTCTGAAAGCTGCTCTTCTTCTCTCTCTTTCTTTTTTAATCCATCTTTGACCTTTGACGCGCAACAAAGAGGAACGTCCTGTTTATTCTGGGCAGTGCCGAGGTTACGCATAAACTCAACAAGAGCCGTGTCTGTGTTAATCACACTTCTAAAGCCCTGTCACCACGGGCACTATTCCTACTGTCCTCCCTCCCTCCCTCTCTCCCTCCCTCTGTACTTCCTGTCTGTTTCTCTCTCCTTCTTCATCTCCCTGTCGCTCTCTTTCTGTGGTTTGAGGGCAGGGCTTTGATCCAGCGAAGCTACAAGCAGTCAACCAACGTGCCTAAGCTGGACTGGTTTCCTGGCCGGTAACAGGGTGGGGGTGGGGGGAGGGGGGGGGGGGGGGTGGTGGCGATACGGGTGGTGTGGTGGTTTCATGGTGGCGATGAATCCCAGAGAGAGAGCGGCTTGGGATGGGCCGGGCCCCGCCCCCTGTGTCACCATGGCAGCCCTGGCCATCGCAGATTTGTCTCGTACACTCTCTTCATTTTAGCGTTTGTTTGTTTGTTGCCGTTTTCACGCCCGTGTCAGAAGTTCGCAATTTATACCCCCCCTCCTCCCTCTAGCCTTTTCTCCAGAAAGGCCCAAGGGTCTTTTTGCATTCTCCTCTCATCCCCCCCCGCCCCGTCAGAAAAAACTCCATCCCCCAGGGTGCAAAGTTCCCAGCGAGTGGGTGCACATGGTTAACTCCACTTTTAATCTGTCAGTTCATACAGTCTCCATGGAGACTCCCGCCCCACCCATCAAAGACTCACTCAGACATGGCAGCAGGAAGGAACAGTTTCTACTGTCAGACAGAGAGAGAGAGAGATAGAAAGAGAGAGGGAAGGAGAGAGAGAGACAGAGAGAGAGAGGGAGGAAGAGAGAATTAGAATTTAAAATAGAATTTTTTAAATGTGTATGGAAAGCATCAGTAAGTGTACATATTTATGTATGAGTATCTCACTCACTCACTCTCTCACACTGCAGCCCTGAAACCCCCTCAGAGTGCTCACCAACACCCCGTCAGACCACAGGGGCCAGCCCTCCGCCCGCAAGCAAAGGGCGC
Organism: Anguilla anguilla; assembly: GCF_013347855.1. Classification (NCBI taxonomy): domain Eukaryota; kingdom Metazoa; phylum Chordata; class Actinopteri; order Anguilliformes; family Anguillidae; genus Anguilla; species Anguilla anguilla. The sequence continues at coordinate 76,177,266 of NC_049201.1, read as the reverse complement.
GGCCCCAGTGCGCCACGATGACATCACCTTCTCACCAGAAACAGGCCGTCCCGAAACCGAACTTTACGAGGAGAGAGAAAGAGAAAGAGAGACGTTTTAAACTTTTAAAGTCTCTTTCAATTCTCCAGTAACAGACCAACGGACGGTCTTTAGAGACGACGCACAACAGAAATAAAAAAAAAACTGAATTAAAAAGGAAAAAGAAAGCTAAAACTCCCCTTCCAAAAAAACCAAAACCAACGTGAAATCCACCCTCCCCCCTGCCCCCTCCTCCCTCCCCGACGTTTCGTTAAGCGATTACTCGCGTGCTTTCGTCCTTACGCCCGCGGGCCTCCTCTGGGGTGACGAACAGCCGTAGGTCACGCCCAGACGGGGCTCGGGATTAACTCCTAAAAAAAACAATCTGCGCGGCGGCGAGATACGATCGCCACGGTGACCGCCATCACGATCGCCACGGTGACCGCCATCACCATCGCCACGATGACCGCCATCACGATCGCCACGGTGACCGCGGAATCGCTGACCCGCCCGCGCGGGGCGGCCACGACGGAGCGAACGCCGACAGCTGGGTGATCACCAAAAAAAAAAAAGAAAAAAAAAGGAAGCAAGATGCGGTTTTTCTCAACGCTGCGGCTGTGGTAAGACACCGCCTTCCCCCTCGCCCCGCCCCGCCCCGCCCCCCTCCCTTCCCCGCCCCGTCCCGTCCGGGCTGGGCGAGTAATTCAATCAGTGCGAGGAGATGGATGACCCCCCAGAGGGAACGCTTACGCTCCCCATTTCCCAAAGTGCTTGATCAGATTAATTGATTGTCCCGGGACAGGGTTTGGCAGCAACCCCGTTTGCATTGATACTCTTATAAAAGCCCTTTTCCCACCGACGACTCATTACCCCCCCGCCCCCCCCCCCCCCCCCCCCCAACCCAAAAGAAAAACAGCTAACTAAATTATTCTGCAAAAAAAATCTCCAACACAAAGTTTCATAAACAAGGACAGAGAAAGACGTTGAGAGAGAAAGAGAATAATTGAGAGAAAGGAGAGAGAGTGAGTGAGTAAGAAAGGGAGGAAGTTGAGAAGAGGGAGAAAGAGAAAATGGAGAAATAGAAAGGCGTAGAGAGAAAGAAGGAGAGAGGGAGATATAGAGAACACAGCATTCAGTGGGAAACCCCGCTGTGAGGGAGGGAAAACTACACACACACACCCACACACACACACACACACACACACACACAGCCGCAAACACACACACACACACACACACTCTCTCTCTCTCAGCCTGGAAAGTGAAATTAGATTTAAAACGTGACCTTTCTCATACCCTTGACATTTACTCCTCTCTCCCTCTCCCTCTCTCTCCATCACACTATCGTATGGTTTGGTAAATTCACAGTCTGCACACACACACTCACACACTCACACACACACACACACACATACACACACACACTCACAGAAATATAACCGCACAAATAAACGCCTGAGCACACACACAGTCAGTCAGACAGGCACACACACACACACACACACACACAAACACACACACTCACACACACAGTCAGTCAGACAGGCACAGACACAGGTGCGCACACACCAATCTGAAAGTGTTGGGGCCTCAGGGTCAGAGGGAGGAGGTGGGAGAATAACGTTCAGGTGAAAGTACTGTTTTTAGCGCCTACTCTGTTCTCTTACGAAAAGAACAGCCCCCCCGTCCCGTCCCGGTCAGGGATATGACGGACTCCTACAGCCACTCAATGCTGCTCCCTACTGCACAAAGAGGGGAGAGGACTGAGAGAGGACTGACAGAGAGAGGGAGAGGACAGGAGAAGAGAGGAGGGAGAGGAGAGAGGGAGAGGAGAGGAAAAGAGAGTGGGGGTTCAGAAAGAGAGAGGAAGAGGAGAAGAGGGGGAGAGGAGAAGAGAAGAGAAGAGAGGAGGGGACAGAGAGAGAGAGAGAAAGAGGAGAAGAGAGGGAGAGGGGAGGAAAGGAATGTGAAAGTAGAGGAGAGAAGAACAGATTTGGCTCTCAAACAGACCTGAGGCTGTGGGTCCCTGAGGCCTGTGGGAAATGTAGTGCACCGCACGCTCATGCTAACACATGCTTAGCGCTCCTTCACTCAGCCCAAAGGAAGCAGGTGCTATTTACTAAACCTCCGCTTCCTTCTTTTCTAAAAGAGATGGATCCACAGAGACTGTGCTGCTCACACACTCACAGAAACACACATACACACACACACACACACACACACACCCACACACGCAGAGGCAGACGCACACACACACACACACGCAGCGGCAGACACACACACACCCACACACGCAGAGGCAGACACACACACATACACACACACACGCAGAGACAGACACACACACACACACACCCACACACACGCAGAGACAGACACACACACACACACACCCACACACACGCAGAGACAGACACACACACACACCCACACCCACACACACACACACACACACATGCACACAGGCTGATACATGACACAATAACGACCTGGCAATGGTAATGAAGACATCAGAGGCAAATGGATATATCAATAATCATAAGAGCCGTGCGGCGTAGCGCATGACGGAGGCGATTTCACACGCTGCCCCCCCGCCCCCACCGCCCGCACCTCCTCCCCCCCACCCCCACCCCCCCACTGAGCAGGGCTGTCTACCAGCACTACCGCGAGTCATCATTTTTTAAAATGCCACAGGACCGCTTTAGCATCTGCATGTATAATTCAGCTCTCAGAGAGTCTGCACCTGGAGAGAGAGAGAGAGAGAGAGAGAGAGAGCGGGGCGCCTGATCTGAGGAGGGATCCCGCCGCGGGCAGTGTGTCTGGGCGGGTCACAGACGGGCGGGGCGGGGCGAGGTGAGGTGGAGCAGGGCGGGGCGGGTCACAGCGGGGCGGGGCGGTACCTTCCAGGCGATGCGGTTGCCCTTGGTGTCGTGCTCCAGCGCGATGGGGAAGTCTCCGCGCTCGTAGAACTTGCGGAACGCCGTGGGTTTGGACGGCCGCTCCCGGAACGCCCCCGCCACGGGGGGGCCCGTGACCTGGAGAGAGAGAGAGAGAGAGAGGCGTGGTCACCGGGAGGAGAAGAGAGAGGGAGAGAGAGGCGTGGTCACAAAGAGGAGCGAGAGTGAGAGAGGCGTGGTCACCAGGAGGAGAGGAGAGAGAGGGAGAGAGAGAGAGGCGTGGTCACAAAGAGGAGAGAGAGAGAGAGAGACAGGAGGAGAGGAGAGAGAGGGCTAGAGACAGGAGGAGAGGAGAGAGAGGCGTGGTCACTGGGAGGAGAGGAGAGAGAGGGCTAGAGACAGGAGGAGGAGGACAGGCCTGAGATTTGGGGTCTGACAACATACAAGAACCGGCTCAGTCCAGATCAATGATCCACTCTGAGCGTTCACTGCAGGGCGTGTCCGATCTCATCCGACATCCAGTGAGGGTGCAGGTTTTCGTTTTAGCCCAGTGCTAAGACACCTGATTCTACTTATCAAGCTTTTGATTGAAGGCCTTGATAGTTAATTAGTGGCCAAAAGAACCAGCACCCACACCAGCTCTTTTCAGATAAGACTTGACACCCCTGCACTATGAACATTTCTGTCAGGACCACTGTCATCAAAGTAGATCTTTATTGACAATAAAGGCAATACAGTTATGTTTGGCGGTATGGCTCTGTTCTGGAGCTCTCCCGCCAACCACGCAGCCCGCGTAGATAAGGCCGGGAGGCCAGCAGCCAAACCCCCCTAGAGGGGTACACACACAACAGATCCAGCAGCAAAGCAAGTTCTTAACACATAGGGATGGAGCAATGCAATTTCTTAACACATAGGGATGGAGCAATACAAATTCTTAACACATAGGAATGGAGAATGCAAATTCTTGACGCATGGGGATGGAGCTGGGGTGGTGGAGGGGATTTACGAAGCAACGTGCAGCGCTTGCATGCAGGAGGAGCAGCCAAATGAGTAGAGGGAGGCTGTTTAAGTAGACCGCCCTGTTAGTGAATGTACTGTGATAGGCGAACATCACTCAGCTGAGCCATCAGCTGATTCAGCCGGAGCGCTTGACTCTCGTGGCCTGCCAGAACTACGCGATGCTCCATTTAGTGATTTTAGTTCTACAGCAGGGCTGCCCAACCCCGTTCTTGGAGATCTACCATCCTGAAGGTTTTCATTTCAACCCTAATTTGGCACACCTGGTTCTACTAATTAGCAGTTCAAGGAGATCTCTAGGTGTTGAATGAGGTGTGCTTTGTTTAGGGTTTGGAGTGAAAACCTAGAGGACCTACAGTAGATCTCCAGGAACAGGGTTGGGCAGCCGCCCAATGAACAATAGCGGAACGCTTTATTCGGGGGAAGTTTCGTGTTTGGGACGGGCCTCAAGCTTTGCTCAGGGGTTAGCGCCAGAGTCGCACGGGAACGGCAGCAAATCTGGATTAACGTCCTGCACCCGCGGCCTGCCGCGTTTCACCTGAGCGCGATATTAGAGTCTCTACAGGGGGATTATGAAGACAAATCTGCCGAATTCCTCTTGATCAAAGCGTTCGCTGTGCGCCCTGCCAGACCGAGAGGAGGAGCGGAGGAAATACTGCAGATTCGGGGAAAAGGGAATCGCACTAAACTGCGAGTCAGAGCTGCCAGCCGCAGAGCGAGCTGAGAAAGAGCTCCCCTTTCAGCTCTCCCCAAATTTCCAGCTCGCCCATAACATTCATAATTCATAAAGCACCTCGTACACAACAGAACGCCGTTTTCTAACAGCCCACCCGGGACATGAGCCCAACAACCTCGGAGGTACCAGCCCGTCCCAGCTTCCATCCTAAATACAGTACGCTGCGCCGTCTCCCCCCCCCCAAACGGAGTCCGCCATAAAACACCAGCGCCGAACGGCGCAGGTTCACAGAGCCAGGCGCTTGTCCCTCCCGCGTCTCTCCTCTGGAACGAGCAGCCCGGGCGAGCGCCCGCTCGGATCCGTCCGTCCCTCCCTCCCTCCATCCCTCCCTCCCTCCCTCCCTCCCTCCGTCCCTCCGTCCCTCCCTCCGTCCCTCCCTCCCGCTCCTCAGAGGCCACTAAACGGGCCGGCGGGAGATCTTCTCCGATCACGGCGGCCGCTGCGGTTTTTTCCGAGCAGACGCGGGTTCGGCCGGAGGTGGACTCTCTGGCCGAACGCTTCCCGTATAAATATATATACTTTATTATTTTATTTTATTTTTTTGGTCAGCGGAGGAGCGCGGCGGCACCCTTCCACACGCTCTCTCGGGCCGAAGCAGCGGCCCCGCTGACCTCTGGGTAATGGGATTAGAGCGGCGACCGGCGAGCCAGACGGTTTGTCAGCAGTATCGCCAGCGCTGACACCGCCGGGCTTCATGGGAAATGACAGCAAGCGTGAGAGTTGGCAAAAAAAAAAAAAAAAAACCATAGACGTTTTTTGTTTTTTTTTACTGGCTGCAGATGGAAGTTGAGGGATAACTTTGGAAGAAAAAAACATTTATTTTATTTTTTATTTTTTTAAATGGTGAGTGATGTGACCACTTCCCAATAGCTGTCCTCAAATTCACCAGGATGAAAATATGCCCAGGGCAGCGCGTACGTCTGAGTACCGTGGAGGAACAGAATCAGGGGAGACCACTTCAATTAGCAAACTCATACACTCAGTACTATATAAAATTAACAAATCATTAACATGCAATATATATATATATATATATATATATATATATATATATAATCTAAATACTAGTTCCAACCACATAAAACAAGGAGAAGATGAATAACTTACTTTATACATTATAAAATGTATGCCACATTAAACAAAATGCCTCTTCCATATACACTAATGAACAAATGAACAAATGCCTCTTCAATATACAATGAGCAAATGACTTCAGTTTCAAAGAAAAACAAAATTACTGGGCGTTTTTTTCTTCTTCTCCCTTTTCCTTTATAATTTACCATCTTTTCTATTGAACTGCAAATAACAAAAGCGATAGTGTGGATAGGAGAGTTTTCAGAGCATAACTTTAATAAACAAAAAGATGATAATAATAAATAAAGCCTGCTGGGCTAAGTAATCATTGAGGCAGGCAGCACACAGACTGGTAATGATTATCCAGGCGCAGGTCTGCTAGACGCTCTACGCACAGGTGACTCCCACCTAGGTGCGTTTTTAAATAGCACACCTGGAAAACAGCGAGGCTTCCCAGTTCTCTTACAGATTACCCTCCATGGGTCTGACGAATAAAGAAACAAAAAACTCAACAAGACAGTCCTAAAAAAAAAAAAAAGACCAGCGCCAAGTTCCCAGCTAAATTAAAGATGTTGCCATGAAGAGAGAAAATGAACGGGGATGTGCCACTTCCTGCCTCTCTTAAAGCCAACAGGAAGGGCGTCGTCACGCCCTCATTGGACGAGAGAAAACGCACCGCAGCTGCTCTCGATGACCAATCAGCTGCTGGAGCCCAAAGATGGTAGATGGTAAATGGACTGCATTTATATAGCGCTTTTATCCAAAGCGCTTTACAATTGATGCCTCTCATTCACCAGAGCAGTTAGGGGTTAGGTGTCTTGCTCAAGGACACTTCGACATGCCCAGGGCGGGGTTTGAACCGGCAACCCTCTGACAACCCGCCAGACAATCGGTCTTACCTCCTGAGCTATGTCGCCCCCAAGGACAGCGATCAGCGGCTGATCTGCACAGAGCCCTCCGATCAACCGCTGAGTCAGGGGGGGTGTCGGACCGAGCGCGTTACCAAGCCGAGAAGAAGCGGTCAAACCGAGCGTAAAAGAAAAACCTGCGCTGAAGGGGAACTAGCAGGCGTCCCACAGGACAGGCCACTGCTACGCGTTTATTATTTTATGAACGGAAACCGGGTCCTTTGAAAGAAGTCACAACCCACCAGAACCGGGAAAAAAAAAGGTTGCACATGCATTTTTTGCAGGATGTAGGCTACATGTGGCACTGCAGCATGGCGTTACCCATAATCCTCTCTGCCTTCCTGGGGCTGAGATGGACCTGACGTCTCACAACTAAATCTCGCTATACTCTTTCTTTCCCCATATTTTCCTTTTCCGTGTCAACACTTTATATCCTCAGCTTGCCAAACCTTAACCCTAACATAAAACATATGGAGGTTTTATGAAAAATAACTGCATCCGACCTGCCAAACGGACCAAAAATATGAGCTAATATTACTCTACCTACTGATTTGAGATCAAACTTTACACTCTTGATTTATTAAAGAAGAGAAGAAAACATAGAATAGAATAGAATAGAATAAGAGTAGAGTAGGGTTTTTTAAAAATGATTTTCCAGTGTTTTCCAAGTCAGTGTTCTAGAACTCCACCTCTTTCCGTTACCAGCAGTGATTGTGACATCATCATTAGAATGTTCAGCTCAGAACACTCTAATCACATATTTGTGCTCTTATTTCTCGAACGGGTGGATACATGAACTGCGATACAAAATGGACGCCACGCGTCTCCGAGTTTCTCTCTCCGCTCGGTCGTGACATCGTTCGCAGCTTCTGGAGTCAGGAGAGCAGCAATGAGCGCAGGAGAGTAATTTGGGGCTTAGAGCCGCTTGGGGGGTTGGGGGGGGGAGGTTGTCTGTTCACGCACGGATTAGTGACACCGCCAAGGCGCCGGCACACAGCCCGCCGAAGAGCAGGTAGCGCCGCCGGGGTCGCGCTAAAAATAACCCGCTGGAAAACGAAGCGGCCGAGCGGCGACGCGGCGGTCGATGCCTGCTCGCTGCTCGCTGCTCGCTGCTCGCTGCTCGCTGCTCGCGGCGTAGCGCTTGCCAGCCGCGCCGCTTCCTTTCAAAACTGTCAGGGCTCCGCTCCCGCTCCCACCAGCCTGCGGTTGCCACAGAAACAAACATCTTACCGCCACCGGCAGCAACAGCAGAACAGCCGCACCACAACAGCAGAACAGCCGCACCACAACAGCAGAACAGCCACACCACAGCAGCAGACCAGCAACAGGGGGTGATTTAGGGCTCTGACCGTAATGGGACCGTTACAGGATCATTACAGGACCGTTACAGGACCGTTACAGAACCATTACAGGACTGTTATTGGACCATCACAGGACCATTACAGGACTGTTATTGGACCATCACAGGACCATTACAGGACCATCACAGGACCGTTACAGGACCATCACAGGACCATCACAGGACCATCACAGGACTGTTACAGGACCGCTACAGGACCATCACAGGACCGTTACAGGACCATCACAGGACTGTTACAGGACCATTACAGGACCATTACAGGACCATGAAGGGACTGCATCCCAGGGCTGTGGTTCTCACTGAATTAATGGAGCAGCTGATTACTGCACGCCCTTGTTTGCGTTTCCCAGAGTCCCCGGACCCCGAACCCCTCCCCTCCCCTCCCCCAGCATGAGATCGCATGCCTCCCTGCACCCCCCACCCCACAAGAGGAGGGTTGTGAGAGGGGTCGTCCCCGGCAACAGGCTGATTAGCATGATGCACTCATGTGATGCTGACAAGAGGGCTGCGTGGGGGGACGGTTTAGGGGGGGGCGGGGATGGGGGTCGGGCGAGTTCGTCATGGTGACGGTGCCACGGCCATGTAACCCATCCATCACCCTGCCCAGGCTGCTGCGCCGACGCCCCAAAACGTCTCCCCAAAGCGCCCTGATGGATGTGTGGTGAGGCACCGTCAATTTGCCTGTCAGCTCAGGTAAAGCCTGCTTTCTCCCTTATTTATTTATTTCCCTCTCTCTCTCTCTCTCCCTGTCTCTCTCTCACTCTCTCTCTCTCTTCCTTTATTTAGGTTTGGGAGCAGCCGTGCCAAAAGTATCTCGGCAACGTGGTGTCACCCGTTTAGTGATGCAGGCGAAAGCAGTGGAGGCAGTCGCTCTGTCTCTCTCTCTCTGTAGCTTTTGCTCTCTCTCTCTCTCTCTCTCTCTCTGCCTCTCTCTCTGCCTCTCTCTCTCTCTCTCTGCCTCTCTCTCTGTGGGGGCTGGGATGCGGGGGGGGGCGGGGCAGGAGGGGGAGATCTCTGCTGATAAGGTCAGTCTGGCACACCGCTGCCGCGGGAGACAAAATTAGCTCCATTATTTACGGGGCGATCGGCGGGAAGCTCGGGCCGCTCCACAGCGCGTGTGCGGGCGATTGGTGGCGACGGACCGTCTCTCTCTGCGTGATTGGTGGAGACGGTCTGCCTCTCTCTGCGTGATTGGTGGAGACGGGCTGTCTCTCTCCGCGTGATTGGTGGAGACGGGCCGTCGCTCTGTGTGATTGGTGGAGACGGGCCGTCGCTCAGTGAGACGCTGGCGTGAGAAGACGAGAGGAGCTGGCGGGCGGGGCGGCGAGAGGAGAGAGAGACGCGCTCTCCCTGCGGTCCGCCACGCGAGTGGGTGTGGCTTCCCTTTCGGAATGGAAGAAGCGACCGAGCTAATCGATTGCGCCCCCCCCCACCCATCCCCCCCCCCTCGTAGCACAACCACAAACGAGCACTAACAGAGCTAAAAACACCCCTCAGCAAACAAACAAACGGAAAACAAAAAACATCTCATCCACGGGAATTGGAACATGACGGAACAGAACAGGCTCATTAACTCAGCATGGGGGGGGGGGTGTGTGCCCACGGGGCCGCTCTAGCGCGAGGATGGGCTCTGTGGTGCCACCGCGACCACGCCAGCGCCAACCGTAGCAGGCAGCCCAGCAGGGCGACTCACGATTGGCTCTAATGTCATCCAGGGAGGGGGCTGGGGGGGGGGTGTAGGGGGGGGTTTAGCAGCATCTCATCGCACATCAGCGACCCCTGCTGGTCGGTCAGGCGGCTACAAGTTCACCTGTCGGGCTGCACGTGAGTCAGTCTCTCTCTGACTCACGTCTGTGTGAGCCAGACCGGCGAACCGCGCCGCGATGTGAATCAGTGGCTGACATCACGCGCTCCGGAGGACAGCGCACGCCCGCCTGCGTCGACGGCGAAGCTTTTTTTTCGGCAGCAAGCACTGATGAATGTGATTGGCTGTTCCAAATGGGGGGTGGGGGGGGTGGGTAAAAGGGGTGAGAATCATGAAAAAAATAGTGGGCGCACACACACACGCAGCGATATGACGTGTCAGAGGGACACGCGTCAGACTGGGGGGGTGGGGGGTGGGGGGGGGGCAAATGAAACGGAAAATGACCACCTACCGGCAAACAGCACCGGAGCGGGGCACCGTAGAGCCACCGCGGAGAACACACAGAGACAAACGCAGATGAAACGGAAAATAAATTCAATTGCAGACGGAGGAAAGAAAAAAAACGAAGAAGAAAAACAGACAAGTCAGCTGCAAGTGACAAGCGCTTCAAATCCATCATCTGATTCCTGCCACGCAGTTCAGCTCGTCGCTTTTTGGAGGTTTTGTTTGTGCTTTTGAATTGCTTGTTGGTTCTTTGTGGTTTGTGTCTGTCTCTTTTTGCAGGTACATAACCTGCAGCTGTCTGTGTGTTTAAAGTCTCACTAAACGCTACCGTAGTCACTCCAGATGAATCACTGGCATTGCCGAGAGCTGTTATTGACTTCATTTCTTTACCGATTCTTCAGCCACATTTAGCAGGCCTGTGTGGAGGGCACTCACTCTCAAACATGCACGCACGCACACACACACACAGACACTGACACACACACACACACACACACACACACACACACTGTGCACGCTCGCATTCACTCACAGACACACACAAACCGTGGTGTTCCTCCTTAATCTAGTGCTCTGGAAGTGGCATAAAGTAGACTGTAAGCATCCTCATTCTCATACACACACACACACACACTTGCTCTCACACACGTACGCAGACACATACACACACATTTACTGTCACACACACAGACCCTCTCACACTTACTCTCACACACACACACAGACACACACACACACACACAGACCCTCTCACAACACACACACACACACACACACACACTCACTCACACACGCAGACACACACACACACATTTACTGTCACACACACAGAGACCCTCTCACACACACACACACACACGCAGACACACACACTCACTCACACACGCAGACACACACACACACGCTCTCTAATCTAGCGGTGCAGGCGTGGAGTAGAGAGCAGGCTGTAAGTCAGGTGATAGGGGGGGAGCTCACTGATCAGTGACTCACTCCTCCAGCGGCGGTTTAAAAATAACCGGCCTCAAGCCCCCCCATTAAACGGAGCCGCGTCGTTTTAAATACCCCCGCCCGCGTCACCCCGGGGGGGGGGGACGGGGGCCGGGGGAGCTGGGGGGGCATGGGGTCCCCCAACTAATCCAACGCTTCTTTTTACCTCCCTAATCGGGCGGGACACCTGAGGGCGTTACCCGCCGCGGCGGCCGCTAGCGGCTGAGAGGCAGCGGCTAGCCGCCGGACCGCTACGCTACGCTAGGCTACGCGTGCGAGGCTTTCGGCTCGTACCGCGTCCCCTCGAGCCGCCGGCCTCCGCTCCGCTCCGCTCCGCTCCGATCGATCCCCGTGTTCCCGCGTAAATAAACTCCGTTTTAAAAGCGCTCATAAAGTGCTGAGGCCGGCGGCCATGACTGGGCCCAACAACCCGCCCAAAACGCTGCGAGCCCTCAGACAGCGGGAAAGACCCAGCCCGTTTCTGATCATTTTAGGAGAAGCACCCGGGTTCGCCGATGTTCAGTACAGTACAACATCCTTTTTTTATTTTCTGCACGATTGTGGTTTTGGCTGACAGCGCCTGGTTTGAAACTCTCAAGCGTCTGCCAGAGCGGGTTTCACATTTTACCAGCGTCTACAAAAGAACAAGCGTACAGTCACTCTCCCACATATGAGTGCGGTTTCATTTACTCAAAAGAGGAGCAGATTTCACACATTTAATCCACCTGAAGAGCTCAAGGACTTCAGTCAGTGCTCCAAGAGCTAGGCCTTCCCCTCAGCAAACACACACACACACACACCAGTCCCACCCCCCCACACACACACACACACACCAGTCCAACCCCCCCACACACACACACACACACACACACATACACACCAGTCCCCCCCCCGCCCCCACACACCCACACAGGGTTCAGTACCACAGTAGAAGGTGACAGGCAGAGGGGTTACAGTAGCTGCAGGCATACACACAGACACACACACACACACAGTCTCACACACACACACACACACAATCACACACACTCACACACACACACACACACACTGGCTACAGTACTACAAGCAGAGGGCTTACAGTAGCTGCAGGCTGCAGTAATCAGGAGGGAGGCTGTCTCAGAGCTGCCACTGCTGCTGCTGTTTACTCTGCTCCCACTTCCAGTCTCATGTGAGCTGGCACTGTGGATTAAGCTCTCTCTCCCTCTCTCCGTTTCCCTTTCTATCTCTCTCCCTCTCTCTGTTTTCTCTCTCTCCCCTGTCTCCATCTCCCTTTCTCTCTCTCCCTCTCTCTGCTTCCCTTTCTATCTCTCTCCCTCTCTCCGCTTCCCTTTCTATCTCTCTCCCTCTCTCCGTTTCCCTTTCTCTCTCTCCCTCTCTCCGTTTCCCTTTCTACCTCTCCCCTGTCTCCATCTCCTTTCTCTCTCTCTCCTCTCCATCTCCCTCTCTTTCTCTCCCTCTCTCCATCTCCCTTTCTCTCACTCCCTCTATCTCCCTTTCTCTCTCTCCCCTGTCTCCATCTCCCTTTCTCTCTCTCTCCTCTCCATCTCCCTCTCTTTCTCTCCCTCTCTCCATCTCCATTTCTCTCTCTCTCCCTCTCTCCATCTCCCTTTCTCTCTCTCCCGTCTCCATTTCCTTTCTCTCTCTCTCCTTCTCTCCATCTCCCTCTCTCTCTCCCTCTCCATCTCCATTTCTCTCTCTCTCCCTCTCTCCATCTCCATTTCTCTCTCTCTCTCTCTCTCCATCTCCCTCTCTCTCTCTCTCTCTCTCAAACCGCCGGGCCCCGGTATCGGAGGACGAGTGCTGTCCTGCGCCCCCCCCCCCCCCCCCCCCCCCCCCCGTGCCCGCGCCACACATCACAGCGGGAGTGGCGTTTGAAAGCCGTCCAGTGTCAATGCAGGAGGCTGAAGGTTGGGGGGAGGAGGTGTGATGGGGGAGGGGGGTGTATAATTTCCTTTTTTTCCCTTTCTCCCCCAATCGATCCCTTTCTTCCTCCCCGTTCAGGGTCTGTCGATCGTTACTGTCTCCCTGTCAGCTCAGGAGTAGCCCCCCCCCCCCCCCCCCCCCCCGCCTCTTTATGGGAACATGCCGGCCCGCGCCCTTGTCAGAGGAGAGGCTGAGCCTCCTCGCCGCGCGGCGGTAAAGACGCCTGGCGGGCGTCGTGGACGGCCGACGCTTGAGACGGCAGCGCCAGACACCGGCCGCCAAACACAGAGGTAGAGCTGGTGGTTTTGGCGGTAGGGTTGGCAGTAGAGCTGGTGGTTTTGGCGGTAGGGCTGGTGGTTTTGGCGGTAGGGTTGGCGGTAGAGCTGGTGGTTTTGGCGGTAGAGCTGGTGGTTTTGGTGGTAGGGTTGGCAGTAGAGCTGGTGGTTGGCAGTAGAGCTGGTGGTTTTGGCGGTAGGGTTGGCAGTAGAGCTGGTGGTTTTGGCGGTAGGGTTGGCAGTAGAGCTGGTGGTTTTGGCGGTAGGGTTGGCAGTAGAGCTGGTGGTTTTGGCGGTAGGGTTGGCAGTAGAGCTGGTGGTTTTGGTGGTAGGGTTGGCGGTAGAGCTGGTGGTTTTGGCGGTAGGGTTGGCAGTAGAGCTGGTGGTTTTGGCGGTAGGGTTGGCGGTAGAGCTGGTGGTTTTGGTGGTAGGGTTGGCAGTAGAGCTGGTGGTTTTGGCGGTAGGGTTGGTGGTAGAGCTGGTGGTTTTGGCGGTAGGGTTGGCAGTAGAGCTGGTGGTTTTGGCGGTAAGGTTGGTGGTAGAGCTGGTGGTTTTGGGGGTAGGGTTGGCGGTAGAGCTGGTGGTTTTGGCGGTAGGGTTGGCGGTAGAGCTGGTGGTTTTGGTGGTAGGGTTGGCAGTAGAGCTGGTGGTTTTGGTGGTAGGGTTGGCGGTAGAGCTGGTGGTTTTGGCGGTAGGGTTGGCAGTAGAGCTGGTGGTTTTGGCGGTAGGGTTGGCAGTAGAGCTGGTGGTTTTGGCGGTAGGGTTGGCAGTAGAGCTGGTGGTTTTGGCGGTAGGGCTGGTGGTTTTGGCGGTAGGGTTGGCAGTAGAGCTGGTGGTTTTGGCGGTAGGGTTGGCAGTAGAGCTGGTGGTTTTGGCGGTAGGGTTGGCAGTAGAGCTGGTGGTTTTGGCGGTAGGGTTGGCAGTAGAGCTGGTGGTTTTGGCGGTAGGGTTGGCAGTAGAGCTGATGGTTTTGGCGGTAGGGTTGGCAGTAGAGCTGGTGGTTTTGGCGGTAAGGTTGGTGGTAGAGCTGGTGGTTTTGGCGGTAGGGTTGGCGGTAGAGCTGGTGGTTTTGGCGGTAGGGTTGGCAGTAGAGCTGGTGGTTTTGGCGGTAGGGTTGGCAGTAGAGCTGGTGGTTTTGGCGGTAGGGTTGGCAGTAGAGCTGGTGGTTTTGGCGGTAGGGTTGGCAGTAGAGCTGATGGTTTTGGCGGTAGGGTTGGCAGTAGAGCTGGTGGTTTTGGCGGTAGGGTTGGCAGTAGAGCTGGTGGTTTTGGCGGTAGGGTTGGCAGTAGAGCTGGTGGTTTTGGCGGTAGGGTTGGCAGTAGAGCTGATGGTTTTGGCGGTAGGGTTGGCAGTAGAGCTGATGGTTTTGGCGGTAAGGTTGGTGGTAGAGCTGGTGGTTTTGGCGGTAGGGTTGGCAGTAGAGCTGATGGTTTTGGCGGTAGGGTTGGCAGTAGAGCTGGTGGTTTTGGCGGTAGGGTTGGCAGTAGAGCTGGTGGTTTTGGCGGTAGGGTTGGCAGTAGAGCTGATGGTTTTGGCGGTAGGGTTGGCAGTAGAGCTGATGGTTTTGGCGGTAAGGTTGGTGGTAGAGCTGGTGGTTTTGGCGGTAGGGTTGGCAGTAGAGCTGATGGTTTTGGCGGTAGGGTTGGCAGTAGAGCTGGTGGTTTTGGCGGTAGGGTTGGCAGTAGAGCTGGTGGTTTTGGCGGTAGGGTTGGCGGTAGAGTTGGCAGTCGCTCTGGTTCTCAGTTCTGCGGCTCGTCTCTTCTCCTCTGTTTGAGGACTCCGGTCTCGGCGCTCGGCGCTCGGCGAGATCCCGCCCGTCGGCGTGTTGTTTTCCTCTCGGCACAAAGACCGGGATTCTGATCATTTCTCAGCCTCGCTTTTACTCCATTTCTTTATCTTTCCTTTTTTTCTCAGACAAACACTTGGCGCAGTCGACAGTGTCTAAATAAAGAGCCGTGTCAGTGTTTGTAGCCGAGCCCAACAGGTTTATAGCCGTCTGTGTTACCACTGGGGTGGAGAACATGCATTTTTTATTTTATTTCATTGATCTTGCATGTCCTCCTTAGGATCCTGAGCATGAAGACATGGATACAATCTCTAATCTTACACTGCGGCGATGCTCTCTAGCCCTTCTGCAATCAGATCAAACCCCCAACCCCCGCAGGCACTAAAAATCCACATACAAGATCTTCATTAAAGCATCTCTTTTTCAATTCTACTACCGTGGTTATTTTATTATTTTTTTTGTTTTGTTTTTTTAACGTACTGCAGGGTCAGAAAGCTTACGTGATCCGCCCTGACATCGTGGCCTGACCGCAATTAGCACGAATGCTAATGCAGCAGGAGTGTCAAACTCACGGTCACGGCATCTGTGTGTATTTGCGGTTTCCCTTCAATCCGCACCTGATTAAGGCCTTGAGAACACAGCACCCCCTCCAGGACTGGAGTTAAACCTGCAAACACCACGGCCCTTACGGACTGGAGTTAAACCTGCAAACACCACGGCCCTTACGGACTGGAGTTAAACCTGCAAACACCACGGCCCTTACGGACTGGAGTTAAACCTGCAGACACCACGGCCCTTACGGACTGGAGTTAAACCTGCAAACACCACGGCCCTTACGGACTGGAGTTAAACCTGCAAACACCACGGCCCTTACGGACTGGAGTTAAACCTGCAAACACCGCGGCCCTTACGGACTGGAGTTAAACCTGCAGACACCACGGCCCTTACGGACTGGAGTTAAACCTGCAGACACCACGGCCCTTACGGACTGGAGTTAAACCTGCAAACACCACGGCCCTTACGGACTGCAGTTAAACCTGCAAACACCACGGCCCTTACGGACTGGAGTTTAATTTGCAGACACTGCGGTCCTTCAGGACTGGAGTTAGACCTGTAGACACAGCGCCCCCTTCAGGACTGGAATTAAACCTGCAGAAGTAGCACCCCCTCCAGGACTGGAGTTACACCTGCAGGCACTATGGCCCTAAAGGATTGGAGTTAAACCTGCAAACACAGTGCACCTTCCAGGACTGGAGTTAAACCTGTAGACACAGCACCCTCTTCAATCCTGGAGTTAAACCTGCAAACACAGTGCTCCCTTCAGGACTGGAGTTCAACCTGCAGACACAGCCGCCCCTCCAGTACTGGAGTTAAACCTGAAGACACAGCACCCCCTCCAGTCCTGGAGTTAAACCTGCAGACACTATGCCCCTCCAGGACTGAAGTTAAACCTGCAGACACTGTGGCTTTCCAGGACTAGAGTTAAACCCGCAGCCACTGCAGCTGCTGTGGACTGTAGACACTAACTGGATTCTGAAACCCATGCAAGAGAGGGTTCAGTTCTGGAACTTTCTGTTCGTAGCTGTCATCACCACAGATTCTGCAGGTTCTCCAGATACTCAGCTCCAGTGTATTTAATAAATTTCTATTTTTGACAATATTTTGTCACAGTACAGAATTGCCACAGTACAGTGCCAGGCCATGCTGCTTAATGCATCCTCAGTAGATACATTTTGACAACATCTTGGCTAAAATGGTAAGGAGACAGAACAATGCACGTTAAGAATTACGACACTCAATGCACAACGATGCCTAATGTGTCAGGCCTAGATTAGGCCTACATTACCCATAATACCATAGGATTAAACATGCACAACGAAACATCCAATACGTGTATTCCAATACGGGACTTGTAATACAAACTTTTTAAAGCCAAATCAGATATCACTGTGAAAAACATCACTGAGTACAGTAGCTGTTCTTGTGAGGAGTAAAAATAACTGAAAGAACCAATATAATGCCAAATAACAAATATTTCACAAAACACTTGGGAGTCCAGACACAATGCATTACCAAAACGGGACACAGTAATGAATGCTCACGGACGCTTAGTTCTCGTTTCCGCACTTTAACATCTGTGCTAAGAATAGCTCCTCGTTGACAACACAAACGCACATTTCACGGAAGTGAACTCTGAAAACTATCAACGTTTCAACTATGAGGCAGTCTTGTCCTTCTCGCCGCCATCTTTAATGAGTCCACCCGATGATTAACTCTCCCGTGGGAATTGTGTATTAATTTCTATTTTGCATGCTAAAGAAATGCTGTCTAATTAAAGTTCAAACAGCACTTCAAAGGGCACAACAAACCGGGTATTAGCATGAAATATTTCCGTATCACAAACAAAACGGCCTTGACCAGTGCCCTTTCCTCACGAGGCCAGCACGTCTCTGCTCCGGTGGAGCCTGCAGTGCACAATGTGAGCAAACTTCAGCCAAATTATTCACCAGAAGCCAACGACGCTCCAGGAGAACAACGCCCGTTTGGGTGGGGCTTAAGCCTGCAGGCATACACACACACACACACACACTCACACACACGCACGCACGCACGCACACACGCACACACACACACACACACTCACACACACACACACTCTCTCTCACACATATGTACACACACAGACACAGACACACACACATACTCTCTCTCGCACACACAAGCACACACACAGGCACACACACACGCATGCACAGACACACCCACACACACACACACACACACACACACACACACACACACACATACCCACTCTCTCTCTCTCTCGCACACACAAGCACACACACAGACACACACACACACTCAGGCACACACACACGCACGCACAGACACACCCACACACACATGCACGCACAGACACACCCACACACACACACGCACACACACACGCAGCAGTGTGTTTGATCCAGAACAGGCCCGGGCCATGCGGTGATGGGAAAATCATTACCTGCAGCAGCCAGCAGACAGCCTTTGTGCTCGGGAGAAAAAAGGTCACAGTGATTTCTGCAATCACACACTTCAGAAGCCCAGCAATCTATTAATCTTTTAAACACCTGGATCGTATGCGGGAGGCAGTGGTGATTAACTCCAACTGAGGCTGAGAAGCAAGAAAACTACAGAGACGCTCAACAATCAGGCATTCAGAGAGGGACTGAGTCTGTGTGAGAGTGTGTGTGTCTATGTGTGTGTGTGAGTGTGTGTGTCTATGTGTGTGTGAGAGTGTGTGTGTCTATGTGTGTGTGTGAGTGTGTGTGTCTATGGGGTACTGTGGGCCACTGGGAACTGGGGTGTGTGGGAGCTGGGGTGTGGAGTGTGTGTGTGTGGGAGCTGGGGTGTGGGGTGTGTGTGTTTGTGGGAGCTGGGGTGTGGGGTGTGTGTGTGTGGGAGGTGGGGTGTGGGGTGTGTGTATGTGGGAGCTGGGGTGTGGGGTGTGTGTGTCTGTGGGAGCTGGGGTGTGGGGTGTGTGTGTGTGGGAGCTGGGGTGTGGGGTGTGTGTATGTGGGAGGTGGGGTGCGGAGTGTGTTTGTGTGGGAGCTGGGGTGTGGGGGGTGTGTGTGTGAGGGGGGGTGTAGGGGGTGTGTGTGTCTGTGGGAGCTGGGGTGTGGGGTGTGTGTGTGTGGGAGGTGGGGTGTGGAGTGTGTGTGTGTGGGAGCTGGGGTGTGGGGGGTGTGTGTGTGGGAGGTGGGGTGTGGGGTGTGTGTGTGTGTGAGAGGTGGGGTGTGGGGGGTGTGTGTGTGGGAGGTGGGGTGTGGGGTGTGTGTGTGTGGGAGGTGGGGTGTGGGGTGTGTGTGTGTGTGGGAGCTGGGGTGTGGGGTGTGTGTGTGGGAGCTGGGGTGTGGGGTGTGTGTATGTGGGAGGTGGGGTGTGTGTGTGGGAGCTGGGGTGTGGGGTGTGTGTATGTGGGAGGTGGGGTGTGTGTGTGGGAGGTGGGGTGTGGGGTGTGTGGGGTGTGTGTGTCTGTGGGAGCTGGGGTGTGGGGTGTGTGTGTGTGGGAGGTGGGGTGTGGAGTGTGTGTGTGTGGGAGCTGGGGTGTGGGGGGTGTGTGTGTGGGAGGTGGGGTGTGGAGTGTGTGTGTGTGGGAGCTGGGGTGTGGGGTGTGTGTGTGTGGGAGGTGGGGTGTGGAGTGTGTGTGTGTGGGAGGTGGGGTGTGGAGTGTGTGTATGTGGGAGCTGGGGTGAGGGGTGTGTGTGTATGGGAGCTGGGGTGTGGGGGGTGTGTGTGTGGGAGGTGGGTTGTGGGGCGTGTGTGTGTGGGAGGTGGGGTGTGGGGTGTGTGGGGTGGAATGGGCCTGGGCTCAAAGGCGCTGGGCTGAGGACCTTCAGCCCAGTGATTGATCATCAGAGAGCGGCATTAAAACGCAGACCCCCGGCACAGCCCGCCAATACCGCCACCCACCCCCCCGTCAAACATGACAGCCGCTTACCAGAATGGATTACCCCCCTCTCACGCGTTAATACAGAGAGGGAGGGGGAGAGGGAGAGAGGGAGGGAGAGAGACAGGGGGACAGGGAGAGGGAGAGAGATGCAGAGACAGAGATGGACGGGTGCAGGAGAGACAGAGTGAAAGAGAGGTGGGGAGAGAAAAAGAGAGATGGAGAATGGCAGAGAGAGAGATGAGAGGGAGAGATGGAGAGAGAGAGGAAGATGAGAGGTAAAAAAGGCATTAAACCGCATGTCATTTCCTGGTTGCAGCCGTCACCGGGGCGATCTGGAAGGGTGGGGTGGGGTGGGGGGGGGGGTTGATGGATTGGGGGGGAGGGGGGGAGGGGGGGGGGCAGCAGACGGGACCTGGGGTGCGCTGTGTGACATCTGCGGGCCACATTCCATTTCCCGCACCCGCTCCCTCGCTCGCCCCCCCCCCCCCCCCGGAGCTTCACAACCATATTTATTTATCATGCAGTCAGTAAATTATGACTTTCCCCGGCAGGGAGATGTGTCTGGAGTGACAAGCACCACAGCAGGAGAAAGAGGAGAGGAGAGAGGGACAGACGAGTGAGAGAGAGAAGGATAGAGAGAAAGATACAGAGAACATGTGAGAGGAGAGGAAAGAGGGAGAGAGGAGCGATAGAAAGAGAAATAAGCAGAAAGAGTGGGAGAGAGAGAGGAAGAAAGAGGAGTGATAGAGAGGGACAGAGAGCGAGGGAGAGAGGAGAGGAAAGAGAGATAAAGAGAAAGCGCGAGAGAAAGGAGAGGACAGGAGAGACAGAGGGATAGAGAGAAAGAAATAAAGGCGAAAGAGTGAAAGGAAGAGCAGGGGCTGGCATGCAGGACAGTTTTCCACTGGCCACCCGAGCCAGCGGTCTCTCAGCTATGGGCCCACAGCCTGAACCTACCGATCCATTCACAAATCACTCGGCTCTGATACTGCCAGTGTAGAGCTTTCACATCAGGTGTGTAACCTGTGACACACAATTTCCGTTCATTTAACGTTTTCATTTTGTAATTGCTTATGAATGTAAGCTGAGAAACATGCAGAAATGTCTGTATGTGTGTGGTTCTTCTCTTGCAGCATGGTCCCGCTGTTGCGTTTGCTTTAGATTTTCGTTAGTGTTTTTTGGAATTTGCCTTAGTTTTCCCTCATCCAGTGGATTTTGCTTTGGACTAAAAATTTATAATGAATAAATCCAAGCTTTTCCAGATGTTGCACGGACTAATATTGCTGATGAAATTTAGACTGCTTCTGGTGTGCGACTTCGGTGTCGTTCCAAATAGAATTTTACCCAGTCAAATAATTTCTAGATAAAAAAATTAATTTCATTGGTTTAGATTCAATCTTCTACCTAGCAACAACTGCTTCAGAAAGATGCGTCGTGACGAAGAAGGCATTTCCCAGAATTACAGTCGTACAAAAACAAAACAGCGACGCGTTGGACAGCGTGAGGAGAAGCGCGGACGACCCCGCCCCTCCCCCGGCGACAGGGCGGTTCCCGCGCGGAATTCCACCGCAGCTGCCCGACATTCCGGACTGGGGTGGGAATCGGATATATCTATATACATAACTGGGAAAATAAACGGGAGAGAGAGAAGGAATGCGAGAAAAAAAGAGACAGATGACAGACGGGTGAGAGACAGATGGGTTGCGGGTTGGAGAGAGCAAAGGAGAGAAAGAGAGAGCGAGAGAGAGAGAGAGAGAGAGAGCAGGAGCGAGTGAGAGAGAGCGAGAGAGAGAGAGCAGGAGCGAGTGAGAGAGCGAGAGAGAGAGAAAGAGGGAGCAGGAGCGAGTGAGAGAGTGACAGGGAAAGACCCCAGCTTTAGGGAATAATAACAGTGCAGAGGGAGCGTGTAGGAGCAGGAGAAGGTCAGGCTGGCGGTGAGGGGTTTTTATCTCTTTCCCGCGAGTGAGCGGCGAGTCTCCCCGCGGTGGCGGCTCAGCCATAATCCCGCCGGCGGGGCGGTAAATGAGGTCCGCCGTGCTGCGGTATCCGTACCTGTACTACATATCCACAGGCCCTGTACTACATATCCACAGGCCCTGTACTACATATCCACAGGCCCTGTGCTACATATCCACAGGCCCTGTGCTACATATCCACAGGCCCTGTACTATCTATCCACAGGCCCTGTACTACATATCCACAGGCCCTGTACTACATATCCACAGGCCCTGTACTACATATCCACAGGCCCTGTGCTACATATCCACAGGCCTGTACTACATATTCACAGGCCCATACTACATATCCACAGGCCCTGTACTACATATCCACAGGCCCATACTACATATCCACAGGCCTGTACTACATATCCACAGGCCCATACTACATATCCACAGGCCCTGTACTACATATCCACAGGCCTGTACTACATATCCACAGGCCCTGTACTACATATCCACAGGCCCATACTACATATCCACAGGACCATACTACATATCCACAGGCCGTGTACTACATATCCACAGGCCCTGTACTATATATCTACAGGCCTGCACTACATATCCACAGGCTCTGTACTACATATCCACAGGCCCTGTACTACATATCCACAGGCCATGTACTACATATCCACAGGTCCTATACTACATATCCACAGGCTCAGCTAAAACAACCAAAACAGCTAAAGCAGCTAATGCAGCTAAAACAGCTAAAGCAGCTGAAGCAGCTAAAACAGCTAAAACAGCTGAAGCAGCTGAAGCAGCTAAAACAGCTAAAGCAGCTGAAGCAGCTGAAGCAGCGATGCAGAGCCCCGTTCAGAAGAGACGGGCCGCGCTCTCCCCTGCAAGCGCAAACGTGTTTATTTTTCTGCCAATTAAATTTGATGTTGCTTGTTGAGCACTAAAGAAACAGCCCTGGCTTGCGGGCCGCAGTCACCACCAGGCGGGGGTGGGGGGGGGGGGGGGCGCTATTTCCAGGGATCTGTCTCAAAAAAATAACAGATAAATAAATAAATAAATAAATAAATAAATAAATAAATAAATAAATAAAAAATGCTGTCCATTTTTCATCCCTCCCAAGTCCTTCTTACTCCCAATGGCCTGCTAAAAGTCTGAGAAAGGAGAGAGAGAGAGACAGAGCCCTCCTTTTCAAATGCAAGGTGAAAACCTCCAGCCCGAATATAAAACACACTTTTTATTTCCAGCAGGGAGATGAATCAAGGCGAAGGGGGCGGGGGGGGGGGGGATTGGGGGGGGGGGGGGAGAGAGAAAGGGACCCCGGTATTGATTCAGTTTCTATGGCCGCAAATACTTTATGGAATAATAAGCCTTTGCTTGGAGCCCATTCCCGCTAACGTTCCAAATGGCCTTGCTGTTATCTACAAATCACAGCGACTCCCCGCTCCCTCCCAGGACTGAGACATATCGGCTGAGTGTGGGGAACACAGCGGAAAACAAAACAAAATGCGCACCCCCCCCGCCCCGCCCCGCCCCACCCCCACCCCCATCATCCCTCCCCTCCACCCCACCGCCCAAGAAAAAAAAAAAAAAAAAAAAAAAAAAGCGCAACGCTTCCATTAAAGATTTAAGGTCCAACGAGTCCGTCACGGATGAAGCTCATTGGCCGGTCGAGGCCGAACATTTCGGGGCTCGTACGGGCGCTTTTGGCGCAGCTCTCCCGCCCCTCAGGGCCCCCGGATGACCTTCAGCGCCGAATCGGCGGGGCGGCGGTGAGCGGCGGCTCGACCGCGGAACCCCGCGAGCGCGCACGCGCGCCTTCCGACAAGGCGCCGCCACGACGGAGACGCCGCGTTTCGCCACCGACTCGTCGTCGCCGTTTGGATTTCAAAGATGCGGCTCTGACCTAACAGACCGTGTCGGGGAACAGGCGGGGACCGCGGGCGAGGCGGTAACTGAGTACCGCTGTGGGTTACAGAGGGAAACATGCTAACGAATAAATAAGCTACACGTGACCGCTCGCGTTAAAAACGAGAAAACGCCCCCCACCCCCCCCCGTGCGCCGCTGCGCGAGCCAACGGGTCACGGATTCGCGATCTTCTACGCCGCGCCTCCCGGACGCGCGCGCGTTCCCGTCTGTTCCGCAGCCCGTGCAGGCCTTCCGCCCGCTATCCCGCCGCGTTTTTTTCAACTTCGTTTCCCGCTACGGCTGTGACGCGCGCGGCGATGCCAGTCTCTCTCCGGCCTGCTGGTAATGGCTCGCAGGCTACAGTACATTATATTCCGTCTCCCTGCGTTATACGAGGGCGGCAGTGTAGTGTAATGGGTAAGGAGCTGGGCTTGTAACCTAAAGGTCGCAGGTTCGATTCCCCGGTAGGACACTGCCGCTGTACCCTTGAGCAGGGTACTTAACCTGCATTGCTTCAGGTGCATATCCAGCTGTATAAATAGATGCAGTGTAAAAGGGTGTGTAAGTCGCTCTGGATAAGAGCGTCTGCTAAATGCCTCTAATGTAATGTCTCCCCTGAATTGGATGCAGGACTTCCTTAGATAGGGCACGGGTGATGGACAACACCTGGTCTAATCGCGCACAGACATAAACACATACAAAATGCTTTTAGCAGCTAATTGGCTCTAATCAAGAAAATACAGCTGATTGAGCACAAGTGTCCCATAATTACGAGTTTACATGTAAGCGCCAGTCTGAAGCGATCAGGGCAACGACAGGTCATCTGTTCCTGCTGCCTTTTGAAGCAATTATCAAAAATAGCATCTGAAATAAAAGCAGTACTGTGATATTTTCTTTTCTTCTTTTTTTTTAAACGTCTCCTTACTCACGTACTGGAAAAAGACCAACATATTGTGTCATTTTTCTTTTCTGGTATTTTTTCAATCGTATGTGTAGACTAGCAACTAGCATGCACATTCTCCAAAGAACACGGGCAGAAAAGCATTCAATTTAACTAATTACCCACTTAATCAGAGTGCTTTTAACTCTGATGGAATGTATGCGGTCCCTGCTGGACTTACACAAGCTCAGTTAAAGGTAATTTAACACAGAGAATTCTGCCCTGCAGTGTTTCAGCTGCTTCTGTTATTTATTTATTTTCACTCTGCAGTCCTCCAGCTGAGCGCCGCAGTCACTAAACCAGACAACTGAGATATTTACTGTGATATTTACTGTAATATTCACAGAGATATTTACTGTGATATTTACTGTGATATTTAGAGATATTTACTGTAATATTTACTGTGATATTTACTGTGATATTTACTGTGATATTTACAAATATTTACTGAGATATTTACTGTGATATTTATAGATATTTACTGTGATATTTACTGTGATATTTAGAGATATTTACTGAGATATTTACTGTGATATTTAGAGATATTTACTGTAATATTTACAGCGATATTTACTGTGATATTTACTGTGATATTCAGAGATAATTACTGAGATATTTACTGAGATATTTACTGTAATATTTACAGCGATGTTTACTGTGATATTTAGAGATATTTACTGCGATATTTACTGTGATATTTACTGTAATATTTACAGCGATATTTACGGCAATATTTACTGAGATATTCACTGTTATTCATTCAAGATTTTTACTGTGATATTTACTGTACTGCGATATTTACTGTGATATATACTTAGATATTTACTTCAATATTTGCTGTGATATTTACTTATTAATATATAAAAAGAATACTTATTATATATATATATATATATATATACATATATATATATATACATATACATATATATATATATATATATATATATATAATGCCTTGTGCCCTTACAATTTGTACAATGGTTGCTGACACTCTAAAATAGTAGACAAATAGTTGAAAGAGAGGAAGTGCTTTAGAAAATACGACAAAACAAAAGGATTCCTACAGGTACCGTGCATCACACCTTAGGCTGTAACAGTGGGAGAAGAAAGCCTGCTGTTGTCACAAATAAAAGAAGCTGAGAGGGAAAAGGCTAAATAAGAGCTCGCTAAGTTACTGAAATAAGAAAAATGAACAGAGCTCTGCTCGCCCTATTACAGCTGGTTTCTTTCAGCGCTCCATCCTGCGTACTTCTCCTCAGAACGTCGTGGCCAATCACGTGCAGTTCTGCGACCGTGCCGCAATCGTCACAGCCAATGGCGGGAGCGCGTGGGCATGCGCACTCTCTTCTCTGAATCATGTGGCATTCGCCAGCTGCTTCTTTTCACACCGCGGCCTGAAAGCCCAGCCCCCACAAGCATCAGGTGAAGGAAGGCGCCTCATCTGCCACTTTAGGGGGCACACCGCGTGCAGCCAGACGGCCAGCGGGGGTCACTAGAGAGCCATTTGACCTGGATTCCAGACGACTGAATCCTAATCCTGACGCTTCCGCCAATTATGTGCCGCCATGCGAGGCTACCGGTAGTCAGATGGACAATGGGGCCCATTTGTGCGCTGAAACTCCACCTTAACAGGGCAAGCCACCCAGCAGCCCCTACAGTCCTTTTCAAAAGGACAATGGACGTGTGAGACCTCATGGGGTGGAGACTGTGACAAGCTAAAGCAGAACTGCCAGACTGGCTTGTCATACGGAGTAACCAGATTGGCTTGTCATCCAGAGTAACCAGATTTGCTTGTCATCCAGAGTAGCCAGATTTGCTTGTCATCCAGAGTAACCAGATTGGCTTGTCATCCAGAGTAACCTGAATCGCTTCTCATACGGAGTAATCCGATTGGCCAATCATCCAAAGTAACGAGATTGGCTTGTCATCCAGAGTAACCAGATTTGCTTGTCATCCAGAGTAACCAGACTGGCCTATCATCCAGAGTAACCTGATTGGCTTGTCATCCAGAGCAATTAGATTGGCTTGTCATCCAGGTTAACCAGATCAGTTAATCACCCAGAGTAATCTGATTGGCTTGTTATCCAGAATAGCACGCGTGCCTTCTAAACGGGCCTTGTTCATTATGTATGAAAGAGCTGGCGGTACGACGACTGTGCCGACAATCACCCCCATACGGGCGTCTTCCCACGGCTGAGCTGGTGTCACTCAGAAACACCAGATATCCTTTTCTTTGATTCAGTGTTGTTCTATTTTTCATGAGACAGAACTGCTCTTTGTCCACTTCTTTAGCGGGGGGGGGGAATGGCTAAAAAGAAAAGAGAGGATTCTGGAACATGTGAGATCAATGAATCCTGTTTAGCATTTGCAGGCGATGATTACAGCTTCTATACCCACCCCCCGCCCCCCCTTTATAACACGCTGTCACATCTCCTCTGAAGTCGCTGAGATTGGGGCGCACTGCAGAAGGCCTTTCCGCAGCCACCCGCGCGCGATGTGTGTGATTACAACGCGTGTGATTACGAACCGGCCTGCCGTCGCAGAAGCTGAATAATGATTGGCTTCCGCCCCCGTGCATCCTTTCCATTAGCCCTGGAAGGGGGCGGGGGGGGGGGGGGATACAGTGAAATCCCCTCTGCCCCCACAGCCCCCCCCCTCCCCCGCCCCCAAACACATCAGGATCTAGATTCGCGCTCGGGTTCGAGACTGGTCCAAGGACACGCAGAGGTCGCCCGCCCCCCCGCGCGACGTCGCCGCGTCGTCCCGCTCGCCGTCTTGCACGCTCCGCGGAAAATCGAATCGCGCGACCGTCCACCGCACACGATAGCGCCATTTTGTGTGACGGGTAGCGCCAGACATCTGCGGCAGGCAGCCGTGGAAAAGTCGTCTGCAGAAGCTCTTGCGCACATCGACTTCAATTTGAGTTCCAGAATTTATGCCCCGACACCAAGAACACCCCCACACACACCCCCACACACACTCACACACACCCCCACACACGCACACACACACACACACACCACCCCCCAGTCTGCCTGCATCTTAAGCACTCACTCACACACACACACACTAATGCTGTCACACAGCGATGCCCTGTCAACCACTCTCCATAATTAGCGAGTGTTTTTCTCCGTGCGGCTGAACGTGGCAGTTAGGAGCTAGCTAGCCGTGAAAGCATCTCCGCGGCTAGCGGCGTCTGCAGTGTCTCGTTCCGGAAAACCCATCGCCGCCTCACCCCCGAAACATTGAAACTGGCCTTTGAATCGCATAACGCAGCTAATTTAGCTGCTGGCATTTCGCTCGCTAGATTACCACAACACTGTGCAGCACTCACTCCCGTTACAGAAGTGTTTCTCTCTCATGCTTTCTTTTATCTTCGGGTCGCTGAGGGCGTCTGTTCACGCACGGTTGGCTCGGAAGAAAGCCCGTGTCACCGGTGTCCTTAAACATACAGCGGGGAGATCGATTGCTCTTCGAGGCTCGATCAATCCACCGCCAGGATGCGTTACCGTCGCGGGAGCGCAGGCGAAACCGAGCCCCTCCCCGCCCGTGTCTCCCGCAGAGTTCGGGGTGCCCCGCCGTGGCCTGCGCGCGCCTTCATCGGGACCTCCCGGAAAGAGGCATCGTGGGAATTACGGAGGACTCGTTCCAGTCGTTTTCAGGCCGAGTCCCCCCTCCCGACAGCGCTCAGCCTCGAGGGGGGGGGGGGGGGGGGGCTACACTGCCCCGGGAAACCCAGACCAACAGACGTCAGGAGATCTCCAGAGACCCTCGACTTGGAGAACTACGAGACGGGCGAGGGACTCCGCACGCGTTAGGCTTGACGGGTGCGTGTTTCAACCGTGTGTTTCACACACGAGAGAGAGAGAGAGAGAGAGAGAGGGAGAGAGAGGGAGAGAGAGGGAGAGAGAGAGCGATAGGAGGAGGCTGTGTGCATTAGTAAGACGGGACAGACAGGAAGAACGGAAAATAAGATGATGACAAATGCTGCTCCGACTACATTCGCCACAACTTTTAATGGTGTTCTTGGAGCGCATAGGTTGGAGAAAGTTGCAATCTGAGGACCCCAAACTTGTTCATTACTCCCAGATTACAGGCTAGGGTGTGTATTTTTGACTGATATAAGGTTCTTTTTTTGTTCTGATCTGACCCAACCTCCTCGGGTCTTTTTCCCGACGTTGGAGCGCGTGGCTTGTGCGCCACGCGACGCAGCAGACATTCTTCCGCCCGGCCACCCAGCCGGCCTTCGTTTCAATCAGACAAACCTTCGCCACGGCCGGCCCGCATAACAGTAATTCAACAAATAATGGAAACAGGCCCTTCTAAGATCAGCTGTCTGAGGCGACATTATGGAGTGCGCGAAATGGCCCTGGTCGTTTATATAACGCACATTCCAATTTCAGTGAAACTCCTCAGCCGTAAGGACGGGGGGGCGCAGCGTCTGACCAGATCTATAACGCCTGTCAGTAACTACTGTGCAATTTTACGCTCCCGTTCGTCTATCTTCTTCGCGATAAGAGCGGGGAGAGGGGGGGGGGGGTCCACGGGTCTGTCTGCCTTGTGAAACGACTCGGGGGTTTTAATAGATTGTAAATACTTCGGCGCGGCGGAGAGGGAGGAGGCGGGACCCTTGTTATTAAAGCGAGCGAGCAGAACACGATGGCGGTGACGGGGGGGGGGGGCGGGGGCGGGGGGAGCCTTAATAACTGCTATTACGCTCCAGTAAAAGCTGAAGCAGGGGTCTGTGGGGCGGCGGAGGCTGGCCGGAGCGTGTGAATTAGTCTGAGCGCGCTCAGTGCAAGCAGGAGGCCCAACGCACCTTCGCATAGTGTCATAGTGCCTGCGAGGCGATCCCGCACTCTCTGCGCTCGATGGGAGAGTCATATGCAGCGGTACACACGTGCATGCATGCACGGAAGGACGTATACACACATGCGCACACACACACATTCACACATGCATGCATGCATGAAAGGACGTATACACCCATACACCCACACGCACACATTCACACATGCATGCATGCATAAAAGGATGTATACACCCATACACACACACGCACACATGCATGCATAAAAGGATGTATACACACACACATGCATGCACACATAAAAGCACATGCACACACACGCACACATGTACACTGTGCCTCTCTCTGTCTCACACACATGCACACTCCCTCTTTCCCTCTTGCTCTGTCTGACAAACACACACACACACACACACATTACATTTCCTCTTAGCAGAGGAATCCAGTTCATTGTGACTGACTGACTGACAGCCTTCCATTTCCACTGTTCACTTTTTATTCTTTTGCTCCCATTCTTTCTTCGAGGGGCAATTTTCCAGGCTACTGAATAATCATTTCTTTCCACTCGCATGTCCTTTCCGTTGCGTGCCCGTGCCTCAGCCGCGCGCATAATGACAGAGAGAGCGCGGGCAGCGAGAGAAAATGATTTCAGGGCAACCGGGAAGAGGTCTCCTCCGCCTCCATTATTCCATTTATTCCACCCGCTGTTACCTGATGGAGTCGCGCAGGGGGTACACGAGTGTGCATTATGGCGCTGCACAATGCATAGCTCAATCACCGAGCTGTCCTTTTGGCACCGTTTTAGTGAGAGGATTTTTAAAATGACGACATTAGACACGCCTTATCTACATACCGGAGATGTAATATTATAAAGCAAACACTATTAAAAAAAAAAACGTGAGTGACGTGTATACACGGCAGATAAAGTAAATCTGGATAGCTTGAATGGTATGGATGGGCAGCGGAAAAAGAAGACACGGATGCATAACTCAGAATTAATATTGGATTGCAGTGCCAGTGAACTTCTGTCGAAATTATGCATATAACGTATGGCTAACATAAAGTCTAATATACTTTATAACGGTAGCTATATCTGTAGGCTACCTTACACCTTGCGCAATTCAGCTAACTTACTATGCACAGCAGTGTAACGCTAGCCTGATGGAAGTGGTTAGTCTGACGAGTATTACAAGACGTCTTTCAGCTGATTTTAAGCAAGGGGGAAATGAATATGCCATATAGCTACCAAGGTGTGTCCAAGTGTATTTTATAAATAGTCAACGGTCCGTCTCCAATTTGGTATTCGATTTACAGAGCTTCGGGCGATGGATTCACATTATTACGGGGAAGCGGATTCGGAATGGATGTTATCAATTCAAAAACAATTCATGTCACCCTTATGCACAGCAATGCAAAGAGAACAAAACGAGGCACGTAAGAAATACAATGGCAACCTTAAGGATACAAAAATATTTATCAAATGTGATTCAGACGCCATGCCCTCTTTCAGACGGCTCCCAGAACTGTTTTTTTGCAAACAACTTACCACAGAGTTCTTCATGGTCGACTTGACTGTAAAGCCTTCAGTTTTTTCCTGACGCTTGCCAGTAGGTGTGCTGACAGTTCTCATTTTTGCGCTCATGGGAGAACCAATATCAATATAAAATACTAAGCACACAGAAAAAGTTATAACCTACAGTTATCCTACGTCGCTAACGTTCGCTAGCATGGGTATTCACACCGCAACATTACAGCGCCTATGTTAGGTTGCTAAGGATATACTTCGAAGACGCGTTCTGGTTGCTATGCAGACAACGCAGGAGACGTTTCGTTTCTATAGAAACAACCCACTGGCGTTACTTTGTTGACGGTCACACGTTGCATTATTGAGTACTTACGAACTTTACGGCCATACGATTTCGCTTGAGTGTAATTCAGAAATGTGTTGAGGTACAAATAAATGTTATCCCACTCTAAAACCTATGTCTTCTAACTAACTATAAATTGTCCCGATAAGACTTTACAAACAAATTAACAAAGTTTATATTTATAAGACTGCACTAGTGGACTGCATAATAAAATTGGCTGAAATAAAATGCTTCCTAAAATCACGGCTGTAACCAAGTATTCTTTAATCTACATGTCCTTACTATGAATTCAGACATCCATGTAATAAATGGAAGCAGGATGCCATAGAAACCACTACATTTAAAATGGCCCAGCTGTAGGCCTATATGCAGAAAAAAACATAATTATCTTTTAGCTAGAAAAAAACGGCGTCTGTTTCATTACCAATTGATAAAACAGCCCCCTGCTTGAATATTGAAGAAAAAGAGTTTAATCTCCAGTTACACCAGTCGTCTTCCCAGAATTCCATATTTCATTGCAGAGAGGAAACTACAGAGATGCTGGCTGTTATCTTTTGTTTTTCAGTTATTATATCGCACTTAATTAATTCATGAATTGTTTTTGTCAAAGCGACTTACAAAAGGCGCAATTAGTATAAAAACCACCACTACCCTGATAGATAAGTAAATCAAAAAAGTCAAATAAATTATATGTGATATTATTGAATTACAGAACAATTTATCGTTGCACAATGAGTTGATTTTATTAATGTATACATCTCATGCTTATTTCAGTGCATATTATTATAAACCTTCTG
>NC_049201.1:76120416-76140416 GCF_013347855.1 Anguilla anguilla | reverse complement strand
AGCTGAGCATGATCTCTTACAAAGCAGGCCTTTCATTTAAATCACTCTAATCAATGAGTAACGTCGTCTTTGCTGGAATATTCGGCCTTGTCCTTTCAGTGGATCAATCCCTCCCTTCTTTTCTAAGAAAGATGAGAGCAGCCTGTGGGCCATCTCAAGATCTGCTCCGCCATCCGTTTCCCCAGTCTGTGACCTCTCTGTGACCTACATGTGACCCCTCTGTGACCTGTCTGTGACCTACATGTGACCTGTCTGTGACCTGTCTGTGACTCTGCGACCTCCCGGTGATTCCTCTGTGACCTCCCTGCGACCCCTCTGTGACCTCCCTGTGACCTCTCTTTGACTCTGCGACCTCTTGGTGACCCCTCGTTGACCCCTCCATGACCTCCCTGTGACTCCCTGTGATACCCCTGTGACCTCTCTGTGACTCCCCTGTGACTTCCTTGTGACCTCTCTGTGACCTCTCTGTGACTCTGGCGTTTCCTGTCTAGCGCCTCCTCTGGGGGGAGGAGGCACATTCACCTCCAGTGGAGTGGAAGTAACACACATACACACTCACATACACACATAAACACATTCACATACACACAAACACGTGTTCAAACACACACACACACATATACAAACTCATGCACACACACACGCATACACACATTCACATACACACAAACACGTGTGCAAACACACACACACACATATACACTCACACACACACATAAACACATTCACATACACACAAACACGTGTGTGCAAACACACACACACACACGCATACACACAAACACATTCACATACACACAAACACGTGTGTGCAAACACACACACACACACACACATACAAACTCACGCACACACACACACACACAGCTCTGGTATTAAAGCCCGTTTGTTGTGTAAATGTAATGTAACCCCACTTGAGTGAAGCGGCGCCCCCCTCTCAGGCGACGGCAGACGCAGGATCCAGTCAGGGGTGAACGGAGCGCCCGTTTCTCAGCGAAACCAGACGGAGCGCAGCCATCAAAGAGACTGACAGGAGTGCTAATAACGCACTCCCCCCCCCCCGCCGCCCCATGCATCCAGGCCTGTCCCGCCTCGCGCCTCTCCCCCGTCGTCCCCCCCCCCCCCCACCCCCACCCCCACCCCCACCGTTATTAATCGCCACGGTAACAGGCGGGATCGGTGTGCGGCGCCCGCGGCGGGAACAGATGGCATTTAAGTAAAAATATTATTAACGCCTCCTGCTCCTCCCGAGCCCCCCGCCACCCAGGTGAGCTCCTCGTTTGCATAATGGCATCAAAGTGCAAAATTGGACGTGTTTTCAGCGGGTTTGGGCGCCCCCGGGTTTGATTTCCTACGCTCCCCCCCCCTCCACCCTATATTATTCACTTATTTATTTACTTAAAAAAAAATGTATTCTTTCATCATTCTGGGAGATATATTCGCGCCGAATAGTCAGGTGTGTTTCTGACTATATTATACTAGGAGTTGTTTTACGCTCTTGCGCGTTGTGTTGGTGGGCGAAGGCGTTCGGTGAAGGGGACTTATGGGTAATTCAGACTCGCGCTCTGCACTCTGACACCCGACAGGCTGATCGCCGCAAATTTTTTTTTTTTTTTTTTTTTTTACAACGGCCCGGGACGCCCCGGCTCTGAGAGGTTGAGAGGTTATACGGGTTCAAATCCCGGCTGCCGGCGCACTTCCTTATCCCTGGGAGCAACTGCGGCTGGGCCGATCGACCGAGACAGCAGGCGCTGTTCGGGCCCACCGAAAAAAAAAAGGAAACGTGGAACAAACAAGCCGATCGAAGAGATAACGTCCCATCATCCGCTCTGTTCGCTGGTTCGGCTAGGCTCCCATGGACGTGCTGGCGGGGGTGGGGGGGGGGGGGGTATTGTCTCGGGGAATTTCCGCTACCTCCCTGCTCGCGGCGGTCTTCTTTAGCATGTAGCGCTGAGCGCCGCGTCGCCGTCGGAGCTCTGAGACGCGCACGCTAAAGGACGCTAATAAGCCGTTTCCCTCTCAATAATCCCCGATCTACCTGACCAGGATGGAAAAGCAGATGCTGGTATTCTAATGCATCACCGTGTGAACTTATTCCCAGGGAACCGGGAATTGCTCATTTGCATATCTGTTTGAATTTCTGAGACGTATCTAAATCCCAGACGTTCAGGAGGGAGCCCTTGGTTATTATTACTATTATTATTATTATTATTACAAGTCATTACAAATCAAATTAGCATATGAAAAAGAAACAAAATGGCCATTAAAAATATTTTTGCTATTTTAAGTGGCCACACACTTTGGGATAACACATGGAAACAAAAATAAATAAATGCCCTGTCAAAATGGTTTCATTGCTAATTTGCACATAAGTTGAGCAAAGAGAAGAAAACACCACAAGCAAAATATGAAAACACATAAGAGCATTTTTTTTACCCATTCAGCTGGCACACCGATTATGTTCTTCACAGATATTCTATTGGATATTTACTGAGGTGATTCAGGATAAATATCTGGTTCAAAGGTACAATGACTGTGCCCCAACTGGGAGTTAAACCTGCAACCTCAGAGTTGCTAGCCCAGTTCCCTGAACTATATATCATACTACACTGTCACACATGTGCATCAATACACCTTGGAATACCCTGATATTACAAACTTAAAAAAATGTCTAAAATATTACAAAGTAACTATGTTCAGTCACATCTATGATGCAATGGAAATCTGTCTTTGCAAAGATTTGCTGAATCCATGTTCCTCTGCCTGGATTTCTTCTTCCATGCGTTTTGGAGGTTTCGAGGCATGGCGCTCTTTTCTGTGTGGGGAGGGGGTGGGTGTGACTACAGAGGCTGTGAGGTGAAGTCAGGTTTCAGCAGAGCGCTTGCAGCTACAGTAGCTAGCTACTGCAATTGCGGAGGTTAAGAAGCATAAGCACAGCGAAGCAAAAACGACAACCCGACCGGGATCGTTAAAGGGTCGACCTCGAAATTGCTTTGCCTTGCTGGTGACAGCAGTCAAAAAACAGAGAAATAAAAATGTATACAGTAATATAAATGGTGTGTAAAATATAAAAACTGAGGCGAGCGAGGTTGAGGACAGAAGAGACTTATTTGACTGTGAACACAGGGCCACAGCAAGGCTAAAAATGCTGCATAGTGTGCCTTTAATTAGCGGCTAGAGTATGTAGAACATTCATGGACTGAAGCGAAGCATTCTATCGCACTCTATTTTGGATTTTTTCGCTCGGGAAAGAAAAAAAAGTTTTTCTTGTCAAACGCATGTGCTGCCTGGAATTAGGTTCCCTCCTGCCCCCTGGGACCCTGACTTTTGGTTCCCCCCCCCCCCCTCACAGAGCTGCACACGCGGGTTCCCCGTGAGACGCTAGCCATGTTTCCACACCGCCCGCCAGCGCCGCGTCTGATCATCTGTCAGCCCCTTCATTTGATTTTTTATTTTATTTCATTTATTTTTTTTAATAGACAGCACAAATACTGCGGGTGTTATTTCAGCCCTCCCCCTGCCACCCCCCACCCCCACCACCCCCACCACCCCCCTCACCCACCCACCCCCACCCCCATCATTAAAGCTGCAGCAGCATCCCCATTATGATGAAACGGCGAATGGCGTCTCGGAGATGGCGTGCAGGACCGACTCTCTCTCGTGTCGCTGCCGTTGTCGTTCTCGTCCCGTCGGGCGGGAGGCAGTCCCAGGGTGCCACCTGTCAGATCGGCTGTTGATTAGCCCGACGCGCGCCGCAGAAAAACAGCATTTTCAGCCGGGGCAAAGCTGGGAAACGCAGGACGGGAAAACGTAATTCAAACATGGAAAACGGGAAATAAATTTAAATGGAAATGGGGTTGCCCCTCTAATGAGCCCTGGGGGCTTCTGGCTTTACATCACTATACGTGTGTGTGTGTATATCAAAGGTAATGTATATATCTATCTATAAACATACACACACATATATATACACACACATTATCATTGATGCGTAGGCATCCAGCTTACCTTTAATGTGTATTCAGTGAGATTCTTTTTTCTTTTTTTTTTTGCGTAAAATATACATGAGCGTCTGTCTAGCAGGCAGTATCTCCCTTTGCTGCCTGAGAAGCTGGAAAGGGAGGGATGGAGGGATGGAGGGATGGAGGGATGGGAGCATTAAGAGGGGGAAGACGGCGATGGGGGGGGGGGGGGGGCAGAGATAATCCTGTCCCATCATCCCACATCTGACCTGTCCTGGATAGGGGGCGGAGCTTGTCCTCTGACCCCTGATCTTCTGCTAAGGGCCCTCCTGGAGTGACATCTTTAATTCTCATTAATATTCAGCGGGGGGGGGCGTGGCTAGTGGCATCACCGTTGCTATGGATGTTCTGATTCGTTTTCCAGGAAGTCCGGGGCGTTTGATACATTGCTTCAGATGAACTTGGGTGTTTGAGTGTGATATTTTTGGGTACGGTTGATACATTTGCTTTCGCACTCTACACACAGGAAGCGCGTGTTGCCCTTGGAGACCGGAGGGCTGCGGAAGAGGCTGGTAGATGAATCCTGGAAACCAAAACGCGAAAAACCCAAACAAATTCTTTAAAGTCTTTTTAAAGTCTCTAAATTCATCACTCTGGGAAACTCAGCCTTTAGATTCATCATTACTGCAAGGCTGAAATTGCAGATTCATCATCACTTTGCGTGTGAGTGTGTTTACGTGTGTGCATGGGTGTGTATGCATAATTGTGTGTGTGTGTGTTTGTGTGCATAATTGTGTGCATGTGTGGTTGTGCCTGTGTGCATAATTGTGTGTGTGTGGGTGTACAGAAAAGAGAACTAGCAGACCAGCAGACCCAAGGGTGGACAGCCCCCCCCCCCCCAGCCCCCGTCCCACCAGACGGCAGCTCGAGGGCGGGGTCATCGCCAATCTTCCTGATTATGCAAATGAGGATCCGTAGTTCCTCCTGCGGGTGGCATGGGGGTGGGGGGGGGACAGAGCTCCAGCCGTCCTCCATCTTAATTGAGGCAGAAACCATATTGCACCGCCACGCCTCCGTGCGCTCCTCACCGCCAGCGTCGAGCCGACGGGGTATTCCCCCCCCCCCCCCATTAAAAACAATAAATAAATAAAATTATTATTTCTCTTCTCAGTACTTCACGCTCGCTTGATTTCGTTTTGTTTTTTACACTAGGCTGGGCAGCACAGAAGCAGGCTGTTTGTTTATCACGGGCAGGATGCAGAATGCGTCGTGCGATATTCATACCTAGTGCGCGTCTAGTTCTATGGTACGTCCCGCTGAGTCACTTTTCAAAAGCAGCCTATGACCCCGCCATTGCTTTTGAGAAGTCGGCCTGCAGATGCATCATGGGTAGGGGAAGGGAGGGGGAGTGGGGGGGGGGAACCCCCGTCTTTTCAGCTCCCCGTAAAATTGTCAGTCATCACCGCCCCACGCCCCAAAACTCCTGGGAAGTTCCAGAAGCTTCTGCTCAAATCCCAGCTGAGGGGTGGGTCAATTAAGCAAAGCATTTAAACTGCCAAAACCCAGTGTCCGACAAATATGCTTATGGCAATACCCCCCCCCCCCCCACACCCCCATTCTTCCCTTTAGTTTATGTCCCGCTTTCAACTGGAGCAAAATGGCTTTAAAAGGTTGTCAGGAAAAGATATTGACTTTGTGTGCTTCAATTCAGTATCATTTAGTCACTCTCCTTGATTAAATGTATCACCTTGGCAAGGTGCTTTGGTTCTGCACAAAATGATGCCAAAATTCAAATATGAAATATGTACAATGTTTTCTGGAGAAATGTTATGGGCAGACTCAGCACCATGCACAAGGGCTGGGCTGTAGTTTCTGCTACTGCTCCACATCTCTTCTCCAGTGCCATGGCCAGTCGAGTAAACACTACATTTCCCACAGTGCCACACACAGTGCAACATGTGTATGCTGTTAGTGGTGCTTGGTTGATTAGCTCTATCAAATAGATGCTCATGATAGGCTTTCTTAAGTTCTCAATCCAATCTTGTTACAGTTTTCTTCCCATCAAATCACCAACAGCACTCTGACGTGACAAATTTGGCGCAAATCTTTTTAGCACTTAGGCTTCCTAAATTACTGAGATATTTTTACTTTTTATAATACATAAGCGCATCATTGCCATGAAAATAAGGCCTATTGAATTGAACTACACTGAGAGAGAGAGAGAACGAAACATAATTTTTGTGGAATACAGTCAGGTGCCACCCCAGGCCTGAGAGTCAGGGCCACTGCAGTACCCCTTCTGACCACGCGGGGGCAGACGCGAGCCCTCAGGCTGGTGTTCGGCACTCATGACTCATGAGCGATGGCTGACATTACCGCTCACTGTGGGGCTAAGTGGGTCCGCCCAAAGGCACCATTAACACTGACTCCTACAGTACCGCACACGGCTGGGTACCAGAGAGCGGGGGGGCGGGGGGTGGGGAACAAGGGGGGGGGGGGGGGGGGGGGGGGGGGGAGAGAGAGGGAGGGAAAAAGCAAACGGGGAGAGAAAGAGGGAAGGAGGTATTTCTCACTGTAAAGATGGAGAACGAAATTGCCTACAAGTGATTTCCATATTAGAAGGAAGACAGGCATGGCTTCCACACGAGTTCATTTGGCAGAACAAATTAGGTCGTGTTGTACACCTACTGCCATAATAAACAGAATATATATACACACATACATATACATATATATATACATGTAAAAGTATTGGCGCTGTGACAAAATTTTAAATAAAGCAATAAATATGAGGTTTAAAGGTTTATATAAAATAGAAACGCACACAAACGCACACACACTCACGCACAGGGACGCGTCGCAGGGCGACGGAAGAGGAGGATTGAGATTTCTTTTTTTTTTAAAAAGGAGAGATTTAAAATTCGCTCATGAAAAATGTATCGGGCGCCTCTGTCAGCGGGCTGATTTGAGGCTCTCCTCCTATGATTTCTTGCCTCCGCTTGCGTCATTTTCGCGGCTCTTCTCCCGAACCTAAAAAAGCCGCCTCGCTGCCATTGGTGGCGTAACCCTTGTTTACTGCGTCCTGATTGGCCGGCGGAGAGAGCGCAGCCTTGGACTGTTTTGATCGTGATATATGAGGAACGATCCAAAGAGGAAGACAGGTGTCGTATGAATATGCTAAATTGGGCTGTTTGTAGGCAACTGGATCACACAGAGTGTCGTTTAGAGATATATAAACACAGCAACTTATTCTTGTTGAAGAGAGAGTGTGTGTGTGTGTGTGTGTGTGTGTGTGTGCATATGTAGCTTCATGGTTCTCTTCTTAGCACCTGTTATGGATGTAATTTGTATTCAGAAGTAGCATTTATGCAGTATTTCGTTTATTTAGCACAGTCAGCTTGCAGTAGTGCTTGAGCGATGTTGCATTTGGAAACGTCGTTAGTCAGGCCTGGCAGTGCTGCTGTTGTTAAAAAAGCTAAATGTTTCCCCAGCGCTGTAAGACACTCGGTAGAAGACCGTCTGCTAAATTTACGGTAACGTGCGTGTATGTGTGCATGCATGAATATGAGTGTAGTGCCCCCCCCTCCCCCCCCCTCCCCCCCCCAACCAGCGTGTGTATTGCTCTTTTGATTCTGTCGATAGTAAGAGGCGTGTCCTGACAGTGTGCGGATGGAGTCCAGGGACTTAGCAATACATCTTCATTTCCTTGTCAACGGTCAATGGGCCAAGGATGCTATTTCCGGTAACACTTTACAATAAGGTCGCGTGAACTGGCATCGCCTGATGTAGCTGTTCGCATGAATTAATGATGTACAAATGCATTAATTAAGAATTAAATTAACTTTTCATTAGATGGTAGTGGACAAATACATTAACTAATCTATTAGATGCCTGATTATTTATGCATTAGCAAAACATAGGATAAACTTCTAATTAGTTAACCATTAAAAAAATACATTAACTGTTTCTTATTCCAATGTGAATTAGCATTAGCTAATGCAGTTGTTACCATAAATTAATGATGTACAAACATATTGACAATTCTGAGCAGGTTAACTTCTCAGTGTTTAGTAGTTAGCAACAACATTAATGCAAATTCACGTGACCTTATTTTAAAGCGCAGCCCAATTTCCTATCTACTGTACAGGCTAGCTACAATGGTATGCTACATATTGGCAAACTCCTCTGTCTGAACCTGAGGCAGGGCACCATTAGAACAGCCAAGCTCTGCATGGTCTTACCAGCTGCAAATGCTTTCTGACTACGCTATTTCCCAGTGTGATGTCACAAAAGGGCAGAATTCTGTGCTAACCAATTAAGTAGGTCTTTTTTGGAAATTGTTTTTTTCCCTTTTCTTCAAAATTCTATTTCAGTGTTCTAGAACTCCATTGGTGCACAATTACCAGTCCCGATTGTTACATCAGCATTAGAATGTTCAGTTAACAACATTCTAATCACATTTTACTGCCCTTGCTCCTTAAAGGGTTTAATCTCTTTTTTTTTTAAATTCTACTTCTATGCTTTTTATTTCTCTTTACAGAAGGAAAAAAAGAAAAGAAAAAGAAAATAAAAGCTAAAAGTGCACTACTTGCTGCGGTTTCTAACCACACCTGGGAGACCATTCAGCACCGTCAGGGTCGTACAATTCCCATGCTGGGGCAACATTTCATTTTCTACAGGAAGTTAGAAAAATAAATAAAATAAACAGAAAGGCAGAAATAGAACACGTTAAGTGGAATACGTTGCGTGGCCCACGTCTGGGGGGTGAGCGGTAGCTGACAAAGCTGGCGGAGGGGCGTGGGTCTGCCGTGACTGAGAGAGGTGCACAGAGAGCGTTCCCGGGGCCAGTAACGATCCCTTTGAGTGAGACAAAGCATGTTTTCCGGCCTCTCTAAGATGTCATTATCTCCTTGGCTCGTGCAGAAAAGGACACCCCCGTCACACGGGGGGGGGGGGGGGGATGAATCAGACTTCGTTCACAGAGGAAGGTACGAGAGAGAAAGGGGGGGGGGAGAGAGAGAGAAAGGGAGAGAGGGAGAGACAGAGCGTGTGAGAGAGAGAGAGAGAGAATTTCAGTATCATCTCTCAAGCAGATTCCTCTCCCTGAAAAAGTGGAATCTGCTTGAGAGATTTGTAATGGCAAATTTATTTTGTAAAACCTCAAACAATGCATGTTGCTTCCTTCTTCTTTTTTTGGATTTGTGATTTTGATTTTTTTCCCCTGCAAAAAAACTCCCGAAGTTCCC
Source organism: Anguilla anguilla (assembly GCF_013347855.1). Taxonomy (NCBI): domain Eukaryota; kingdom Metazoa; phylum Chordata; class Actinopteri; order Anguilliformes; family Anguillidae; genus Anguilla; species Anguilla anguilla. Next base: position 76,131,208 of record NC_049201.1, on the reverse strand, counting down.
CCTGTTTAAGGGATTAACAGACTTCTCTCTCCGTGACTTAACTGACACACTGATTTGTTGATTGATTGACAGATTGATTGATAGATTTTATTTGACGTATTTTAAAATATACACAGGGTAGCCCTCGGGCGAAAATCACAAAACAGTAAAAAAAAAACACAAACAGTAAAACTGTTGAGGAAACAAGAAGCAATAAAGTCATAGTGACTTATTTCCACTGTGGGCCACGTTGAACTCATTGACTGATTGACTGATTGATTGATTGATTAACAGACAAGAGACAAACTCTCTGGAGAAGCCAGTAATAGTAAGCAGTAAGACTGTACTAATAATGCAAGACACTACCATAGCAGCAGGATTGCACAGGGTTATTGTACTGAAACCCAGTGTGAGGTGCATGGGGTTGACGCCACAGTTAATTTGCAGCTCTTGTGTTACGGTAATGCCCGCCACAAATCCGAAATGCAATTATAGAAAAGCCAAAGAACACGGTGTCGAATTACATCTTGATCTCTTGGGTTGTACTGCATTTTGTGACGAGATGTCCGAGGTTCTGGAAACTTTGTCCGAGCCTTTACACGTTTTCGCGATAATGGTGTCGCATCAGATTATAATAGGAAACGATAATTGCTCCGTTGAAAGGACACAGGACCTGCACTCACGGATCTGTCCGGCTAACTGGAGATCAGCTAAGCTGACGGTACAAGAACACAGCTCTGAATTCAAACAGACTTCTTCCATCCATCCAACCATCCATTATCTAGCCTGCTTATTCCTGGTCAGGGTCACTGGAGCCTATCCCAGCATGCACTGGAAAAAAAAAAGGCAGGACCACCAATCCATCACAGGGCGCACACACCAATTCACTCACAACTCAGACCTTGCGGCAATTTAGAGTCTCCAGTTAGCCTAACCCGCATGTCTATCCCAGCATTGGCCAAGAGACAGGAATATACCCTGGGGGACCATCACAGGGTCCATAAACCATCCCGTCACACACTCATCCCTACAGGAAGTGTAGACTCTCCAATCAGCAAGTCTTTGGCCCGTGGTACGAAACCAGAGGACCTGGAGAACCCCCCGCTCGGCAGTGGGGAGACCATGAAAACCCCAATGCAGAAAGGCCCCTCGGTGGAGATCCGAACCTGCGACCGCCTTGCTGTGATGTGACAGTGCCATCCATCGAACTGCCACCCCACCCCAACCTATCCTGCCTCTCTTTTCCTGACGTGGTGGCAGGAGATGCCCCTAACGAAGGCATGGGGGCAACAAGAGAACTGTTGGGGTGGCACAGTGGTGCAGCGGGCAGCGCTGTCCCCTCAGAGAAAGACGGTCCTGGGGTTGAAATCCCAGCCGAGAGTCTTTCTCTGTTTTTCTCATATGGGTTGATATATATAACATATATATACATATATATAACATATATATATAACGCTGCTCGCACATCCATTTCTCCGGACCTCGAAATGTGGGTGTGTGAGCATGTCGTACCGTTTCAGACACTCTTTTACAGGAGTCTCTGAGGGCCTTTCTCTGTTTTTCTCATATGGGTTGATACATATATATATATATATACATATATATATATATATATATATATATAACGCTGCTCGAGCCTGGTTACACCACATCCATTTCTCCGGACCTCGTAATGTGGGTGTGTGAGCATGACGTACCGTTTCAGACACTCCTTTTAAGGGCGTCTCCGAGGGCCCTTCCTTCCTTTGATTGGCTAATCAGGACGAGTCTTAATAAATCCCTCGTTAACGTGGGCTCTTAGGATCGACGCGCAAATCGCAGAGACGACATTAAGGGCCGCTGTGACCGCGTTAAAAGCGAAATCAATAGATACTGTGATCTTGTAGCTACTGCTTTGCGTTCGAATAGCGGTCATAGTCCTTCGGTAAATCTGGCCCCGAATGCTCAGTTGACCTTCCCGGCGCAATAAAATCTAATGAATAATATTTAACTATTTTCACTGACTTTACATGTCTATCCAATTACATTATTGGCTTGATAAAAATGCTTCTAATGAAGATTTGAGATTTTGGAAATATACTTTATATTAGCCAAATTTAATCCTATTTAGGCCTATTTTCATTTTAGAGGAATCGCAATTAAGTCTTTAACTGATGCTGATTAGCACTGGCCGAGTTGCAGAATCTTATGAATTGTTTAATTTACAAGTTTCATTTGTAATTTACTCATGAAAATTTAATTGGGCAGTGTAATAGGATTATCCATCTTGAAAAGCTCTCAAATATGGTGGTCTATTAAACCAGCCTATTTCCCCAAAAAAGCTTTGTGTTTCACTTTAACCAATCAGACTCCTGGAGATGTTTGCTACATGCCCACACATGTTAAAGATGGCCAACAGAAGACAAACCTGGCATGTTTTATTGACGTCTTATTCTTCTTATTTTTCTCCAAATTCTATCTATCTGGTGTGCACCTGTATGTTTTTTCCATAGATTGCGTTGTTGCTGTTCTCGTTGTGTTAGTGTTAATCAGTTTAACCTTCAGGGTCCAAGTTGAACTATGCGGTTGTTCCCTGCACTTGGACCGGTACTTCTCTCTAGGGGTTTTCGTCATACTTGATCCTGGTTATGGTTATACACTTTGTTGTACGTCGCTCTGGATAAGAGCATCTGCCAAATGCCTGTAATGTAATGTAAAGTAATGTAATGTTATCACACATTTTGCCCCCATACACTAGAGTGTCAGATCAGTCTCTTTAAAAGATGTGGGAGTGAGGCTTCATAAACCCTGTGTAGGGCGGGGTTTCCATGTGGCTGTCCATCATTGTCTAGCATTGACCAATCAAAAGACTTCCAGAGCAATCACTCACTCACTCACTCAAAAAAAATGTTCTGAAAAGACTTTGTTGGTTCGGCCATTTTTTTGTAAACCGGCCTGCTTGAAATCTTGGCCGTGTCCGAATCAGCCTCCTAACAACTGTGTCCTCAAAGTATGTACTGTCTACTAAGCATACTGCATACTGTTCAGTGTGCATATTTTAGTACGCGATGGGCAGTAGGTGAAAAATGTCCTGACTATTTTCCAACTGTATGTGAAAGTTTGACATTTGCTGCAATGCACCGCAGAGCTAAAATACTAAAAAACGATTGCAGAGCGATACTGAAAAACGATTGCAGAGCGATACTAAAAACAACCATGGAGCAATACTGAAAAACGATTGCAGAGCGATACTAAAAAACGATTGCAGAGCGATGCTAAAAAAAACGATTGCGGAACGATACTAAAAAACAATTGCGGAACGATACAAAAAACGATTGCAGAGCGATACTAAAAAATGATTGTGGAACGATACAAAAAACGATTGCAGAGCGATACTGAAAAACGATTGCAGAGCGATGCTAAAAAACGATTGCGGAATACTAAAAAACGATTGCAGAGCGATACTGAAAAACGATTGCAGAGCGATACTGAAAAACGATTGCAGAGCGATGCTAAAAAGACGATTGCAGAGCGATACTGAAAAACGATTGCAGAGCGATACTGAAAAACGATTGCAGAGCGATACTTCAAAACGATTGCAGAGCGATGTTAAAAAAAACGATTGCAGAGCGATACTGAAAAACGATTGCAGAGCGATGTTAAAAAAAACGATTGCAGAGCGATGCTAAAAAACGATTGCAGAGCGATACTAAAAAACGATTGCAGAGCGATGCTAAAAAACGATTGCAGAGCGATACTGAAAAACGATTGCAGAGCGATGCTGAAAAACGATTGCGGAACGATACAAAAAAACGATTGCAGAGCAATGCTAAAAACAACCATGGAGCAATACTAAAAAACGATTGCAGAGCGATACTAAAAACAACCATGGAGCAATACTAAAAAACGATTGCGGAACGATACAAAAAACGATTGCGGAACGATACAAAAAACGATTGCGGAACGATACTGAAAAACGATTGCGGAACGATACTGAAAAACGATTGCGGAACGATACTGAAAAACGATTGCAGAGCGATGCTAAAAAACGATTGCGGAACGATACTAAAAACGATTGCAGAGCGATACTGAAAAACGATTGCAGAACGATACAAAAAACGATTGCAGAGCGATACTGAAAAACGATTGCGGAGCGATACTAAAAAACGATTGCGGAACAATACTAAAAAATGATGCTGCCGCTGACAGGGTGCCCGCCAGCTGGCTCATTCAGACGGAAATGAGAGATCTGCAGAGCGGGAAAAAAAAAAAAACGCGGAAGGAAATGCTAAACGACGAGGCCGAAACGCTTTGTCTTGCTTGGCGAACGGCGACGCCGCGCGTCACTGCCGACCCGCGATCTGCATCGCGATCGTAATTCATTTCCGCTCGAGTCACACTTCCTCGGGGGCGGTCGGCGGTTTTCGACGGCCGGTGAGACGGCACTCGACGGCTCCTCAGACTCAGGAGGAGAAGCGCGGCGACGTGAAGGACGGCCTATCCGGATTCGGCCGAGCGAGAACGAGAAGAAGATTTTTTTTGGGGGGGAAAACCCGCCCCGAGCTAATCTGCTTTCCGGAAAGTGCGAGAAGAAGAACAAGGCTCTCCACAATCAATTTCAAATTAAGATGTGCACGAATCAGCCGCCTAATTACTGCATCCTCAAAGTATGCACTGTCTACTAAGCGTACTGTGTACTTTCTAGTACATGATGTGCAGTATGCAAAAAATAACCTCCATAATATTTTCCTCTTTTTTTTTTGCCCGTTTTCAGGTAGGTATTTGATTTGGGTTCAGCTTGTTCTGTGCCTCTGGCTTTTTTCAGGTGCGTGATGACATTCGTAATGACGTAACCACAAAACGCAAACAGAGAGAGGACGAAGCCTGGGGTGTATCACAGCGACAGTGATTCAGACAGGATCAAATCCGGGCCCCCCAGACAGGGGCTCACCATCACAGCCTAACCCCGCCCCACATCCTCCCTTCCCCTGACGTAACCCCCCTCCCACACAGACAGCAATGGTCTGACGTCTGAACTTCTCCCTCAGCAATATGAGGGCATAGCGTCAAATGTATTTTACAGCCATTCGTTATTTTCTTTTCTTTTATCTGTGATGGGCATTTTCATTTTTAACACAATTTTTTGCCTCCCACCTGTCTCCTTCTCTCTAGCTTTCTCTCAGTCTCTCCCTGCCTCTCTCTCCCTCTCCTTCCCTCTTTCTGTCTGTCCATCTCTCTTTCTCTCTCTCTCTCTCTCTCTCTTGCTCTATCTCAGTTCAATTCAATAATGCTTTATTGGCATGACTGAATAAACAATATTGCCAAAGCAGTAAAGAATTTCACAAGGAAACAATTAACAATGACGCATGAGAAATATAATTAATACAAAGGAATAAAATAAATATATCATTACAAAAATAAATAAATAAAACACCAAACCTGTCAGGTTTCTGTTCCTGTTTTCTTCCTTTTGGGCCGCCAGATGGCGGTAGTTCTGTTCCTTTTCCCTGGTTAATTGTATTATTGGTTCCAATTATTCTATTATTGCTTTTCAGTTGTGTCTAGTTATCCCTTCCCTCTGTGGTCTGATTGTGCATTGTGACCTCTTGAGTCTCGTTAGTGTCTTGTCTTTTTAAGTTCTTTTCTTCCCTGACTCGGGTGCTGGTTCCTTGTGTTTCTGCTTGTGTTTTCGAGTGTGTTTCTGTCTGTGAGTTTCGCCTGTGTGTTCCTGCCTGTTCTCTGTCTTCTCTGTTCTGCCCCGCCCAAGTTCTGTTCTGAGTTTTTTTAGGATTTTTGGATTTTTATTCTGTTCTCTGTTCCTGAAGATTTTTCTGTTTTTTGAGAGTTGCCCTATGTGACCTTTTGTTTGTGCTTTGAATTTTTGTAATTAAAGTCTTCGTGTGAATTTTCCTTTTGGAGTTTTGGTTTTTTTTTACTCTGAATTTTGGTCCATTCCCTCGCCAGTCCTGACAACCTATCGACAACCAACCTAAGTTGAATGACACACTAATAAGGACAGTAATTAAAGACCTGTCTCTCTCTCCCTCCCTCTTTCTCGCTCTCTTTTTTTCTCGCTCTCTCTCTTTTTCTCACTCTCCCTCTCCCTCCTCCTTTTTCTTTCTTTTCTCGCTCTCTCCCTCTCTTTCTCTCGCTCTCTCCCTCTCTCTGCCTCCCAGCATCTGCCTTCTTCTGTTTGCTTCTTTCTTCGCGTTATTATTTGGAGAGCTGGGAGGTTCCCTCGGGGTGGGGGAGGGGGGGGGGGGATTGTGCTGGGGAATTTCTCCAGCTCTCTCTTAAATCCACGGCACCGCTGAGCTAACACAAGGCGGCTGAGGCGCAGAGCCGTTTAGGCGATGTCTCTCCGTCCGCTGGGAAACAAGCCGGCAGAACGCAGAGTGTCAAACAAATTCCGGAGACATCATCACCCCCCCCCCCCACAACCACCCACATCCTCCCACTTCAGTACAGTAAACAAAGCCTCTCCTTACACCCCCCACGCCCCACGCCCCCCCCCCCACACACACACACACCAGCTTTGTGGGCTAAATCGCTAAATCCATGTGAGCCGCAATTTGATTTGTCGGGCCGCTGGCCAATGATGCTGGGGACGGAGAGACGTAGCACTGTTTTATCTGAATAAAAACACGGTTTAGAACCGTGCTCTTAAAAAAAAACAGAGAAGCAGGCCAAGCATGTGGCTCAAGTCCCAGAACCCTCCTCTGCAGCAGTCTGACAGTGCTGTTCGGTATTGACGGATATTATCTTTGCAGTACGCACAAGAGCAGTCTCACACAAACCACAGACAGTTCATTGACTCTCGCTTGTTTACACACTCTGCAGCCCATGCTGCTGGGTTTTCCCTTACAGGCATTTTGTTGGGGTGTCAAAACATCCTAATTTTCCCCAGGAGGGCCCCCTTATCGCAGACGCTTCTCATACGTCCCGACTCGCTCTGGGAAAAAATCGCAGTTCCTCCCTCCCGTCTTTCGTTCACGCCGTATTTCAGCGGGTTCCCTGACTGTAATGGCCATTATTGTAGGCTCTCATTGCGTCGTGTACTCAATCTCCCAGGGGGCTCCACTCACCCAACGCTTTACAGAGTCTCTGAGGGACCGACGCATACAATCCATTTTTAAAGAGCTGCCTTCTTACAGCTAGCCTCAGGCATGACATAACACAAAGAGAAAAAAAAAAACACAAATGTCTGTAAGAACAGATGAATTTAACAACAAAAGAAATGATTAAATTAACAAAAAGAGGAATAAGGCAAAAAAAAAAAAAAAAAAATAAAAAACCAGAACCAAGCACACGGGCAGTGTGGAACCCAGGTGTCTGCTGCAGATTAGCCAATCACGAAGGTCTTTCCCATCCATCCACCAATCAAAGTAAAGGAGCAAAACACAAAACAGAACACCAGCTCCACACCTCTAGGGGCAGCACTAAGATGACTGGAGACACAACATGCCTATCTTACCGAAGCAGATCATGCAGAGTACCTCACTCAAGAGCGCAACAGTTGTGCCCAACATGGGAATTGAACCTGCAGCCTCTAAGTCATAAGCTATGCCCCCTAACCACCATGCCACAATGTTGCAATTTCTTGTGGTTCACTACACTACTTTCTGTACTGCACTTCGTTAGAGGTAAGTAGGGTCCTTGGGAGGCTGCCCTCCAACATGCCTGCGCTAAATGGTACCATGGAGTCCCTTTCCACTCCTTGGCTGATGTAAACATTTTTTTATCACCCATGTGAATAATGCTTTGTCTTTAAATCTTCAGCACTACTCATCACACGTGCTGGAAGGGCTGGAAGCTTCACTGCCTTGCCAATCAATGTTTTTTTTTTTCTCGTTTTCCTTGGCTCTGGGCACCTGCCCGGAGCTCCAGCCCAAGTTTGCTGAGCACCCCCCCCTGGCCCGGAGCTCCAGCCCTAGACCAGCTAGACCAGCTGGGCACCCCTGCCTCCTGCCACTGTTGATTTTCCCTAACAAACCGGTGCCTGCCCGCGGCAGATGGGTTCCCCCTCTGAGTCTGGTTCTGCTCAAGGTTTCTTCCTGCTATCAGTCAGGGAGTTTATCCTTGCCACTGTTGCCCTAGGCTTACTCTTTGGGGACCGGTTCTCTGTAAAGCTGCTTTGTGACAAAGCTCCTTTGTTAAAAGCGCCATACAAATAAAAATTGATTGATAAAATTGATTGATTGAATCATTTCTTGTGTCTTACTAAACGAAAAGAACAGAGATCATCCCCCTTTTTCTGCACGGCCCTGGTGTTAACACCCCCCCCCCCCCCCCCCCCACACACACACACACCCTGTCCAACTGAATTTAGGGGAGGGAGGGAAACCAGAGTTCCACCGACTTCCCACGGCGGTGTCGCCCTCCAGCGTAAACACCATCTTATCGCTGTGTCTTTACACGTTTTACACGCAATCTGACACGCAATCTGACACGCAATCTGACACGCAATCTGTGAACAGAGCGGGACTAAGGAGGGAGACCGGCGGCGCACGTGGATTAATCAGAGCTCAGAGTAAAGTCCTCACTGTCACCGCCATCGCTGTACTGTACGCACACAGCAGCTCCAGGGGACCAACACGCACACACATATACACACAGAGACACACACACACACACACACACACCAAGAGGCATGCATACACACAAACACTCACACACATATACACACAGAGACACACACACACACACCAAGAGGCATGCATACACACAAACACTCACACACATGCATACACATACAAACACACACACACACACACAAACACCGAGAGGCATGCATTCTCACAAACACTCACACACATGCATACACATACAAACACACACACAAACACCGAGAGGCATGCATACACACAAACACTCACACACATGCATACACTCACACACATACACACCCACACAAACACACACATACATATAGACACAGAGACACACACACATACATACACATTCACACACAGACACACACACACACACACGCGCAAACACACAGACACATGCATACACACAAACACACAATCACGCACAGTCAGGAGGGTTCCAAGGGCGCTGGCTGACTGGGGATCTTTAAAAATGTGAGCTGTAATTACACATGGATGGAGTGGCCCAAGGTCGTGGAGCCCCCCCCCCCTCCCCGTCACGTTTCACATTTTTCCAATTTTTTCAAAATCCTTTACATTTCCAGATCATATCCATATCGCAAAGGTTTTTAAAAATTCATTAGCATTTGCACAAAACACTTCTGGGAGCCTCAAATTGATTTTATTATTAATAGTTGTTTGTAGTAATATATTTTTTTACAAGCTTTCAGTAAAGGAAATAAAACAGAGGGATAGAACGATTATGTCCCAGGGTTTTAAAGTGCTAATTCAACACACACACGTAGGTGCAGATGCACACACACACACACACAGATGTGGGGGGCCTTGTTGTTTTCGCTGAGTAAACGCGTGCCGCGGGTTAACGTCGGGGGGGGCGGCGGGGTCCCGCGTTTTCCCCGAACCCGTGCGCCACGTCCCAGGAGCGACCCCCACACAGGTCCCGCGCTCTCAGTACTTTCACTACGCGCCCGTCTGCACGTTAGCTGCACTTCACATCACATTATATTTAGCCAGAGCGACTTACACATACACGTCTTTTACACAGCATTTACATCGCATCCATTTATACAGCTGGATATGTACTGAAGCGATGCAGGCTAAGTACCTTGCTGAAGGTTACAACCCTACCCAGGAATCGAACCTATGACCTTTCGGTTACGAGTCCAGTTCCTTAGCCACTGTGCTACAGTGCTGCCCTTCATTCCGTGAGGCTTTTCACAGGAGTTAACCCCTTAAGTCCTGATCGCGCTCCTACAAAAACCATGGCTTACCATCTACATCATCTCACTTGGTCACCGTCCACTACATCTGATTGGCTTAAAAAAAATAAAATACCCTTCATTCCTACCCACTTTGACTTCCCAGGTTGTGACTACAAAAGAGGATTCTTAGTTCATCTACACTGCCAGACAACAAAATGGTTCTTTGGCTTGTCTCCATAGTCGAACCCTTCAGAGTTATTTATGGAACCATCTATGGCTCCCAGAGTTATACTGTAAAAAATCTGAAAAAAAAACTTGAAATGATAAAAATGAAGTTAACATTCTGTATTTGAGTTGCTGAGTAAACTGAACTTTTGGGCACAAATTCAAAACAACCAAGTCATAATTTGTTGTTTGGAGTTTGTCCCCAAAAGTTCAGCACACTGCATGTAAAACATAAATATGTAATAACAATTTAAATGTGTGATCCCTGAAGATTCAGAACATTATTCTCACTTTCTTTGGGAAACTGGGAGAAGCTGAAGTGTAGTCCACCCAACTTTCCGAAAAGTGGGGTGGAGAGAATAATGTTATGAATCCTGAGGGGTCATAAATTTAAATTTATGTTTTTACATATTTATGTTCTGGACCCTGTGCTAAACTGAGACTACTGAGTTAGAAGAACTCTCCACAATTTGTGGGGGGTTGGCAGGGGGGGGGGGGGAGGGGGGGTTGGGTAACATTTTGCCATGTGTCTGGAAAGCAGCAGATCTAAGGGGGAGGGGGGGGGTTATGGGATGGTAAGGCTGCAGGCGGGCGGGTAGGGGGGGTTTATGGGGTGGTAAGGGGTTATGGCGTGGTGAGGCTGCAGGCGGGCGGGGGGGGTTATGGGGTGGTAAGGGGGGGGGGGGTTTATGGGGCGGGCGGGCGGGTAGGGGAGGGGTTATGGGGTGGTAAGGGGGGGGGGGTTATGGGGCGGGGCGGGGCGGGTAGGGGGGGGGGTTATGGCGGGGGGGCGGG
>NC_049201.1:76042831-76120216 GCF_013347855.1 Anguilla anguilla | reverse complement strand
ACTTAAACCTAGAAAACAAACAAACAAACAAACAAACAAACAAATAAATAAACACCCCGAACCTGACCAGGAATAATGACGTTAGATAATAGACGGATGGATGAATAAATAAACAAACTGATAATAGACAAGGGTTAGATGTCAAATCTGAAGACATTTTTGATTAAGAAATACAGTCATATTTAATAAGAATTTAGCTTTGAAAAATGGGTTAAAATAGCTGCTTCTTTTAAATCTTCCAAATACCTGCAGGGATTCTCCTGGGGTATAAAGCATGAAAGACTAAATGCAAATAATTAGCAACGAAGCTATTAAAAGCAGTGACGATTCTCCCAGAGCTCCCTGCCGGATGACTAGATTCATTGTCATCATTGTCATCCAAGGATCTGTCTGCGTGCGCTAAAATTCTTACACGTTTTCACTTCTGTTTGTCTCAGAAAACCATCATGCACAATCACAGACCGCATCTTAAAACACATTAATTAATTGTGGTATATTTTTGTATCTACATTCAGAGAGAGAAGTTACTAATTCATAAATAATAATTTGTTAACATTTCCCATCGGTAGTCAAAGTGCAAACAAAGTCAAATTGACCTTCAAAGTCGGTACAGGTAGAGCGCAGTGGACTCTAGAACTCCAGGCCCCGCTCCGACATTCTTGTCCTCAGAGCAGAGACTTGGCAACTATATCTAAGGAGAGGGCTCCACCTAGTGGCCAACCATGAAAACACAACGTGAAAGTGAGAGCATTAAGACAACTGGGAAAACGTTTTGATCACAGGGTAATGTTTACAGGATTACAGAGACTAGGAGTGGAGGCAAGGCTTACAGATCTGCTTGAGTGTGGGGACACGGTGGAGGGAAAGAAGGTGACATTTAGTTTTTTGAGGGCAACTGGAATAAGTAACAGGATATAAGAGATCCAGACAGCAGTACATGGTTAGATCCAGAAGGAGGCGGTAATGCAACTAAAAAGGATGCCAACCGCCGTAAAACACGCTGGAGCAAGCTGGATAATTACCAGCCCACGGCCGGTAGTGTAGTCAAAAAAAATTTGAAAACAAAAACTGAAGGTTATATTCCGCTATTCGTACCCTTCAGCAGTGGAGCCCACTTGAACTGCAATTCCAACCCAAAGCATAACACCGCTTCGCTAGCCGATCTCGAGCGAAAGTACACCCCCGCGAGTTGTTGCCAAGTTCAAATACTATGTAGGTCTGAAGTCAAAATTTAGCTGAATACGAGCCACAACACAACAACATTATTGGGAATGGGTTGGATAATTCAACATCCACAAACCACCTTCGTATTAACAACTGCACAACACTAAAGCTAGGTTAGCTGTCGCTACCTAAACACGGCCTAAACATGGCTTGAAAAATTCAACATCCGCTACTAACTAACTAGCTATAGCTTTAAGTTTAAAGGCTTAAGGCTAGCTAGCTCGTTTATTATTTAATATCTATATTCTGCACAACCGCTATTTCAAGAGTTAGGGTACATGTTATGTTGTTTTCACAGCAAGAACTACATCAGCAAATGGCCTTGTCTTTACACACAAATACCATGTAGCTGTAACGTTCAATTTAGCTAAATATAGCAAATGTTCAGACGTCTGACTAATGAGATCATTGATAACCGCTAGGCTAGAGAAAGCAATGTCATCATAGAATCTTCTTCTTAGGCCCAAGAATAATTTAGCTTACCTTACCTGTCCAGAAGAACGGTAGACACTCTCTCCCGCTCTCCCTGCCGCCGAAAAGCCAGGCCGAAGCTCGCCCTTATTTTCCCACGACTTCAATTCAACTTTTGATCCGGATAGCGGGGTTTCTTGAGTCAAGTGCTGGTTAGAGACGGAGTAAGTTGGCTTTCTGGTGGAGCCGTGCGCGCACCAAAAATGTCAGCCATTTCTTCACTGAAACTGCCAACCGACCGCGGCGCGCGTTTTATTTGCAAGAAGAAAAGCGTGTTGGTTACTAGCTATATTTGAAATAGCAAATTCATAGTCAATATCATTTTGTTTTATTTTTTTAGAGAAAACAATAGTTTTACACTGCATGTTTCTGCAGGCCCTGTGGATCTCATAGCCTACTTTAAAAAATGATTTGTCGAATCAAAAAGGTTAGATATAGAAAATTTTAAACGTGGGCAGAAATGGGTTGTTCAAGCTTCCCGACGCCAGTAATTGGATCATGCGCTCAGTTTGGTTTCAACCAATCATTTACTTTTCAGGAAGGATCCAACATTGTTTAATTGGTTCAAATAATTTAATGAGTGACAGCACATAGTAGGCCCACCCATTATCTGGCTCCTGAAATATTAAAATCGTGACACCGCAAGCAGGCATAGCACATCAGGTGTGCAAGACTTTGAAGAATGTAGTCCTGGCTGGTTTTTTGGTGTGTTTCATCACCAGTGACTCTTTTGAGTTACATAACATAACATAATGACAAGAAACATGGCATTCAATCCAATGATGTGCACCTAACTCAATTTTACCTAGTGCTCTGATTACCTACAGGCTAGTTGGTGTATTTGCTGAAGCCAATTGAAGCCACACAGTTTGTTCTAAAGGCCTTAGTTGGCTGGTGACTGAAAAGGAACTACAAATACCTGCAGACACTGCAGCTCCCACGGGCTTCAGATTAACACCTCTGACATACAGCCTTATAAATGAGGAAGGCTCCTCCTACCTGGCAGAACTGCTAGCACCTTCTAGCTTAACCTGTGCCTGCCTGTGTTCAGGTGAGGAAGTGCCCAGGTTTTGGCACATGTCACCTGGACCCGTTCTTCGACCTGCTCTTCTTCCTACTCGCGTGTCAATCTTCCTGCCAATGTCACAAACGCAGAAACATTGCCAACCTTTTACAAACTGTGTACATGACAAGCTATTTGTTTCTCTTTGATTTTGATTGTGGGGCGGGGGGATCAGGGAACCATTGATTTAGGGATGTTGCCATCAAAAATTTTTAAAAAATACCTGGGACATCAGGTGCACAGCATGCCACCAGCGGTGCCCGTAAGGATGTTCGCGAAGAAAAAAAGCAATTGATTGACTGAAGGTTACTGTCACTGACAGTGAGAAGTCTTCATTTTGAAATTGAACTCAACCATGATGCTGTGATTTGGGGTGGGGGTGGCGGGGCGGGGTATTCTTCTTGGGTATTGTTCCGAGGTTCCCACATGTTTAACAGGCATGGTCTGGCATGCGTGAAGACCCACCCCATCATCCCATTAAATTAATGAGCCAGGAGATGTACAGTGGCCACTGTGAACTCACGCACACACACACACACACACACACATGCACACACATACACACCTCACACACAGAGACACACACACGCGTACGCACACACATACACACACACATATTCATAACTCTTCTTTCGCAATTTAAAACAGGCCTGACTTTATGTAGCTTAAAAGTACACAAACTAACGTGAAAGGACGGGAGGTGCGGTCAAGAACTGTGCCACCTCCCACTTCCTGCTGTTAATGATCACCGAACAACTGCAGAGAGCGTATCTGTTCCCCAGTGCAGGGACCCGTGTGCCCTCAGGTTTTCTGTGAACGTACTAAATAAGTAATCAACTTAAATCATTATTCCTTTCTTAAATTTGATAACACAGCAGTTTTGAAGTAGCATGATAATATGGCTTCAACTCAAACAGCAGTCAGCTTACCTGCGACTCACCTTAGGAGAACATACTGGGGCGACATAGCTCAGGAGGTAAGAGCGGTTGTCTGGCAGTCGGAGGGTTGCTGGTTCAAACCCTGCCCTGGGCTTGTCGAAGTGTCCTTGAGCAAGACACCTAACCCCCAACTGCTCTGGCGAATGAGAGGCATCAATGGATAAAAGCGCTATATAAATGCATTACCATTTAATGACTCCACATACACATACATACACACTTACCTGTGACTCACACACGCATGCATGCACACACACACACACACACACTTAGCTGTGACATACTAACAGAAGAGGAGCCTGCTGCTTTCTAAAGTGTGTTTCTGACTTTATCTGCTGACTCGTGACTTTTATTCAGCGGCAGCTCGACGCGGTAGTGGCGATGGATTGCATTTATGAAGCGCTTTTTTTTTTTTGTTGCTCATGGTCTCAAAGCGCTTCACAGTGAAGGTGAAAGAGCTCGCCTCGACCATCGCCCACGTGCAAGCCCCACCCAGTCCCTGGCACGCAGAGGTGGGTAACCCGGCTTCAAAGAGTAAAAAGACTTACCATGCATTTGCTCCAGCACCATGCACTAAACCAGCTGATCACAATAATTAGTTCTCCCATCATGCTGAAGAGTTATGCTAATTAGAATCAGCTGGTTTAGTGCATGGTGATGGAGCAAATTCATGGTCAGTCTTTTTACTCTTTGAAGCCAGCTTACCCACCTCTGCTGGCACGGCACCGTGATTTTAAAAAAATTGGCCGATCATGTCCCTCTTTGTGCAACACCATGCCTCTGTTTTTGTGAAAAATTGCCCCGTGCTTACGAAACACACGGAGCCCTGTGCGAACTCTCGGGAGGAAGAGGGGAGTTCCTGTCTTTCACTAATCTCTTCCCATTTTTACAGTTCCTCCCAATAAAGAGGTCTGTTCCCCCCCCCCTGGGGGTAGTTCGTGTGAGGTGAGAGCATCAGCCAAGACAGGTACAGTCCAGGTACGGAATGGGTGCAGTCCAAGTACAGAATGGGCAGAGTTCAGGTACAGGATAGGTACTGGACAGGTACACTTCAGGTATAGGACAGATACAGTCCTGGTACATAATAGGCATAGACCAGGTACAGTCCAGGTGCAGTTCAAGTATAGTTCAGGTACTGTCCATGTACTGTTCAGGTAGGTGGACAGGTACAAGACAGGTACAGTTCACATACTGGACAGGGACAGTTCAGGTAAATGGACAGGTAGAGTTCAGGCATAGTCCAGGGACAGTTCAGGTAAATGGACAGGTACCATTCAGTTGTACGGCAGTTACAGTTCAGGTAAACTTGGTTTGTGGTATGAAATGTAAAAGTCATGAGGACACACTTTACAGATGCTTAATCTCTTCAGGCTTAGTAAAAAGAGACTAAAGGGGAATCTGATTGGGGCATTTAGGCTCCTAAAAGGGATTAATAAAGTGAACCGTGATATTAGAATTTTTATTTTTAAAGTATTTTTTTTCATGCGAAGAGTTGTCAGAGTGTGGATCAGCATGTCAGAGCATGTGGTACAGACAGAAACCCGGTCTGCAGGTAACTGACGATGGGCTGAATGGTCTGTTCTCTCTGCAGTGTGTTTGTGGTACAGACAGAGAGGTAACTGACCGTGGGCTGAATGGCCTGTTCTCTCCTCAGTCTGTTTTCTTCTGCTTATCTACAGGTGTCATCCAGGTGTGCAGAGATCTGCCATGATGATGGCCATGATGATGATGACGATGATGATGACAAAGATGATGATCACATCTGCAAGCCCTTTTGAAAGTAAGGCCGTGGAGCATCCGCACCTGTGTCGCCTGTTAAACAGAGAGAGCCAGCTACCACACTAGGACCACAGATTACACACACACACACACACACACACACACACACATAGAAACCATGAGCTGCATCAATGCAATGCCGTCACATCGCCTAGAGTTTGCCCAGGCAAAGCGTTGAAGTTAATATCTTTCCTTCTCATATCATAACTATCTTTTTCCAGTACGGGGACTTCATCACTCCACAGAACAGTGCCTCTTATATGTATTCTTTCATTAAAAATATGTCACCACATTGTATATATATTCAATAACGAGGCAGGTGTTTAAAGCATTTTAAAAAAGAATCACTCAGTTAAATGCACTCATGGCAATCAGATGGTCCCCCAGCCTTCTCCTGATTCCCGAACACTCACGCTCTTTGTTCTAATTCAGGTTATGATACTTTTTTTTTTTTTTTTTTACGGCTTTACATAAATGTTTACTTTTTAAATTGGTTTTTATGTTTCTCTTTTTAGGACTCGATATAGACACTGTCAGTAAGTATTTATGGTTATTATAGCCGGCTGGCACTGGTGCGTGGGTCGTTTTGTGTCTTTACATGACCGTCTGCTTTTGTTGTCAGACAGGTGTGGGAGTGTTGCTCTCGGTAATCTGATGAGTATATCATCTCAGCTGTGAGATGCGTTGAAGTTCAGCGAACAAGGCGAACTTTTGCAAACGTTTGCAAACTATTTCAAACTTTTTTCCGTTAGCTTTGTGTTCGTCGCGAACGTTTGCAAACATAAGCGAACGGTCTGAAAAGGTAGTTTGCGGCCAACAAAAATGGACGCTGGACTGAGGGAAATGTTCCCAGATGGGTATTTCAATTGAAGATGCCGTTAAGTGTGATCCGTTATTATTGTTCGCTAGCTAGCTATTGTTTTTTTATCATCGATGATCACAGAAGCGGCTGTGAGTACAACGCTCTCGTCGCCATGTCTGTTCATGTTTAATGCAAATAATTTGGAATGTTCGTAAAAAGCCGTTCAAATTGAACTGTTCAAAGAAAACATGTTCGCCACGAACATTGGCCTCTGTTCGCTGAACTTGAACGCATCTCTACTTAGCCCATTTTATCTGTTACATTCCATTCTACCGCTGCTTTACACCAGGCCGGCCATCAGAGGACGGGCTCCCCCTCTGTAGCCGGGTTCTCCTCGAGATTTTTCCTCATTGGAGAGTTTTTTTCTCGTCACCGTTCGAGAGTTTTTCTCCCCATTGGGAGTTATTTTATTTTTATTTAATTTTTTTAAACTTCATGTGCTTGCTATTTGGGGGTTCATTACATTACATTACATTTATTTAGCAGACGCTTTTATCCAAAGCAAAAACCACATAATTAAGGGCTGGATGGCCTGTTCAGGCCTGGTGTTCGCTCTGTCTGCTCTTTTTGCTCTGTCTCTTGCATTGCTATTCTGTGAAGTGTCTTTGTGACAGTTCTTTGTAAAAAAAAAAAAAGCGCTGTGCAAATAAAATTGAATTGAATTGAAAAATTGAATACACTTGCATCTTTCTCGAATTGTCTTTCTCCGATGAGCAAGAGCATCTGGCAAATGAATATGATGTAAAGTGATGTCAGGTGATTTACTCGCTCGCGGACACAGACAAGCATCCGATGCCAGACGACTCACTGTTTTTTGGTCTCGCCATGCCCAGCTGGCACGTTTACGTGCAATTAAATTTCACAACTTCTTTGGAGTGGTAACAGAGCATTTTATAGCGATTGGCCTTTTTCGTATTTTTTCATTTTTATTTCCATTGAGTGCTTTTTTTTAACGAAAAGTATTTTATGCAATTCAGCTATTATAAGGGCGCCAAAAAGCAGTATTGAGGCCTGGGCTTTTAATGCGGCTGAATTTATGTCCACCGCGTAAGCTTGTTAAAGTCAGTGAAAGATTTTTAAGTCACCGATTGGGCAAAAAAACAAAGGTTCTTATTGAACCATTCATTTCCATTGGAGGAAAGGGGCGGGGTTTATTACAGTCCTGATCAGTGGTGCCTGCAGGATTCTCTCCCCAGGTACACACCTGTATAGAGAGTATGCACAGAGTATGCCTCAGCAGCCTCAAGGTTTTTCTCTTTGATATTTTATCTAAATATCACATGCAAGTTGTTACACAATTCTGGATGCTGCTTCCTCATGCAGCCCATGCAGAGATGCACAGGAGAGCACTGACTATTTCGCACCCTACAGGCCACACACAGTACTACATGCGAGCCAGTGGCTATTTTACACACTACAGGCCACACACAGTACTACAGGAGAGCAGTGACTATTTTACACCCTACAGGCCACACAGTGAACCTATACCCTGTTAGTTACAAACTAAGGTGCTTTATCACTGCTGCACAGGCCACTCTTCATGTCGCATTGTAAATGGTAAATGGACTGCATTTATATAGCGCTTTTATTGAAAGGGCTTTAAAATTGATGCCTCTCATTCACTAGAGCAGTTAGGGGTTAGGTGTCTTGCTCAGGGACACTTCGACGTGCCCAGGGCGGGGGATCGAACCGGCAACCCTCCAACTGCCAGACAACCGCTCTTACCTCCTGAGCTATGTCTCTCCTGAGCTATGCATTGTGATTCTGGCCCACAGGTGTGACGACAGGTGTGCCCGACATGTGGCGCATTGTTTCCAGCCTGCCTCCCTTCGTGCAGTTTGAAAGTGGGGCTCCTGTAATGCTGGAGGGGGACCTGGTCAAAATGTCCTGTCCATCCCTTCCCTTTGAGGCTTATTATGTCTGGAGCTACCTGAACCGGTCCTCGGGTGTGGTGAGAGAGATTGGATACGACAAGAAGCTTCCCCCGAGGATCGCCACGGTGGGGGACTCTGGACAGTACAGCTGCACAGCTAATTTCTTCAGAGCTGTGGCACAGTTTCACACTGAGCTGACTGTGCTTGGTATGTACATCACAGATGCCTACGCTACGGGTCTCAACAAACCCACATTTCAGCAAATGTAAACTTTAGTACCGACGTTTAAAATACCTTTTGTGACACGAGTAAAAGGCATAAGTGAAGTGTTGGCGTGTGTGTGTGTGTTTGCGTATGCGTGTGTGTGCGTGTGCATGCGCATGGGTTTTTTCTATGATGCAATTTTCTTCTTTGGCGATGACCACTTCCTGTCTCCACAGAGCGGCTTCTCCCACCCTCGGTGGTGGTCAGCTCCCAGGGCTCAGTGGTATTAGAGGGGAGTGGCCTCGTCACCTTGAAGTGCGTGCCCACCTCTGGCCCCTCCCTCATCACCTGGAGCTGGAACAAGCTGGGAGGGGCGGAGCCTCAGAAGGTGGGGGCGGAGCAGACGCTGACTCTGAGAAGGATAGGGGACAGTGGGCTCTATGAGTGCCAGGCTCACACTTCCACCCTGAACCTCACTCAAGTAAACAGCAGCCTGCCTCACCAGGTGAACATCATCCCTTCACCAGGTAAAAGATGAAGTTCAAAATGATGCTGACTATTATGATGATGATGGGTAAGATGATGGCGATGTTGATGGGGAAAATGGTGATGATGATGGTGAAGATGATGGTGATGTTGATGGGGATGATGAAGCTGCAGGTGATGATGATGATGACGATGATGATGATGATGGTAAAGATGCAGGTAATGATGATGATGTTAACAATGATGATGGTGTTGATGAAGATGATGATGCGGGTGATGATGTTGTAAATGATCATGATGAAGATGGTGCAGGTGATGATGATGATGATGTGGGTGAAGATGAAGCAGACGCAGGTGAAGATGGTAATGCAGATGCAGGCGATGATGATGATGATGATGAAGCACTTCGAATGTTGATTATGTCTCGGCAGTGGGTCTCCCAGTTGGCATGGCTGCCCTTGCCCTGGGCCTCCTCTGCCTGTTCCTCCTGCTCCTGCTGGGCGTCTGGGTCTTCTTGCACAGAGGGACCAAGCCCACGGCTCTCAACAAGCTGTCCCACGACCCCCCACCCAGAGGTGAGGTGACCCAGGCCCGCCCTCCCCCCCCCCCCCCCCCCCCCATCAGTAGTCACCTGACCTTCCACCCCTCAGGTCCTCCAGTGTCAGCTCCATCACTCGTACCATTCACCCCTGCAGGTCACTCACAGGAGGGATTCGGGGGCATTAACAACTTCCGATTAAATAATCGATCATAATGCGTTTGCGGTTTGGCAGCTTTTGCCTCTGTCCTCTCTGACAACGCTGAGGAACGGATACTCGGTTATAAGTGTGTAACTGTATGCGACACAAATGGGCAGTACTGGTCATTTTCATTTTTACAGTATCGTCGACACATCCTATGAAAAGACCGAAACCAATGACGCTCCTGTCCACTTCTCAATGAATTTATCCTACAAGCAATTATCGTCCATCTAGCCAACACTGATCTACCCCTCACGTTGTTGTCCATAAGTATTAAAACAAGTCAGAGAGACTCACTGTTGCTCTTGGTCAGCGTAATTCCCCATTACGAAGAAACTTGCCCTTTGTATTTTTTACTGAAACAACTGCATAAAGTGAGATTGTTTTTTTAATTGTGGAAAGTAGTTTGCCACGGCACGGAAGTACTGAAAATAGTCCCCATTGAAATTAACGATTTCCTCTGTTTTCAAGTAAACTTGGCAGAAACTGCACTGGCCGTGTTTTTGTGAAAATAGGGGTGTATTTACTGAAAATTAAAATGTGTCTTTCTGAGCTGCATGTAATGACTTCTGCGCACAACTGAAATTTATGGCTTTCCTGGCTGAACACTTGATGCGGGCAGGAAAGTGCGAAAAAGAACTGAAAGTTGGGCCAAAACATTTTCCATTTTTTTGTGATACCTTTTGTGTGGCCTGTATTGTGTAAAATAGCCACTGGCTCTCCTGTAGTACTGTGTGTGGCCTGTATTGTGTAAAATAGCCACTGGCTCTCCTGTAGTACTGTGTGTGGCCTGTAGTGTGTAAAACAGCCACTGGCTCTCCTGTAGTACTGTGTGTGGCCTGTAGCGTGTAAAAGAACCACTGGCTCTCCTGTAGTACTGTGTGTGGCCTGTAAGGTGTAAAATAGCCACCAGCTCTCCTGTAGTACTGTGTGTGGCCTGTAAGGTGTAAAATAGCCACCAGCTCTCCTGTAGTACTGTGTGTGGCCTGTAGCGTGTAAAAAAGCCACTGGCTCTCCTTGTAGTACTACGTGTGGCTGTAGGATATACTGAAAAAATTGAAGTTATCAGTGGTACCATTGAACCCGTATTGTTTCAGTATGTGTACATCCAGCTGTGGAAATGGACGCTCTACAGAAGCGAGAAAACAGTTGCGTGAGTCGCCGGGGATTAGAGTGTTTTGCTGAACGCCGGTAGCATAAATGCCCGTTGGGATAACGCTGCCGCCGCCTGACGTCTTCATTCCCGACAAGCGGAATCAGAGCAGGTTTCTGTTCATTACGTGGAGCGAC
This sequence comes from Anguilla anguilla, assembly GCF_013347855.1. Lineage (NCBI taxonomy): Eukaryota > Metazoa > Chordata > Actinopteri > Anguilliformes > Anguillidae > Anguilla > Anguilla anguilla. The sequence continues at coordinate 76,109,285 of NC_049201.1, read as the reverse complement.
GAGCCCTAATCGCAGCCTTCCCTACAGCTCTGGGGATCGCACGTCACCAATAACATGCCGATCGCCGGTAAAGGTCGAGATAAATGAGGAGTGAATTGTGACGTGATTGGCTTTGTTTTTTGTTCCTCTCTCCCCCTCTCTCTGTGTCTTTCTTGCTCTCATTCACTCTCCCTCTTTCTTTTTCTTTTTCTCTGTCTCTGTTTTTCTGCGTTGTTGTCGCTCTTTCTCTTTTCAGTCTCTCATTGTTCAGGATTGCCCGGACCAGGAATGGAATTGAAGTAAGTGCTGAAGGTGGGAGGGGGGGTGCAGACAGGTGGGGGGAAGAGAGAGAGGCGTGTGTGTGTGTGTGTGTGTGTGTGTGTGCATTCCCATGTTTTAGTGTGTATGTTTACCACATGTCCATGCAAGACATGATTTACTGACAAATTAAGTGTACAATACATTTAGTTTACATTATAACCATTTTTTTTACATAGACACAGCAGTTACTAATGTCTTGTGAATCACTCATTAAAGGAGCTATTACTACTTTTTCCCACAAAGCTACGGGGACTGCAGGGAGGGAGGGGGGAGGGGAGAGTGGGGGAGGGGGTCACCGAATTTGGTCTTGTGTCCTGAATGCAGGGACAGCTCCCGATCGACTGAGGGTGAGGTTTACATGAACTGCAAGACCGCAGGGGAGGCCTACACCGACCTGAACCACTACGACATGTCTGAGGAGAACACCTACGACTGCCTGTCCTGACGGAAAACCACATTGCGTTAGCTTGCATTAAGTTAGCCTGCATTATATTAGCCTTGATTGCATTAGCCTGTATTATGTTAGCTTGCATTGCATAAGCCTGCATTGCGGTAGATTGCATGGCATTAGCCTACATTACATTAGCCTGCATTGTGTTAGCTTGCATTGCATTAGCCTGCATTACGCTAGCTTGCATTGCATTAGCCTGCATTACATTAGCCGACATACATTAGCCTGCGTTACATTAGCCGACATTGCGCTAGCCTGCATTACATTAGCCTGCATTACATTAGCCGACATTGTGTTAGCCTGCATTACGTTAGCCTGCATTACATTAGCGTGCATCACATTAGCCTGCAATACATTGCTGAGGTCACTCCCCTGGCTACCGGTCATCGCAAGGATCAGGTTCAAAGTCCTGACCCTCGCCTACACTGCAGCAAACAGGACAGCCCCCGCCTACCGACAGGACATAATTCATCCCTACACACCAGCTCGACCACACTGCTCTGCTGCAGCAGGTTGACTTGCACCCCTTGCCATCCGGGTGAATGGATCTTACTCGTCCCTACAACGGAGCTTCCCCACCCTGGCTCCCCAGTGGTGGAACGAACTCCCTGTTCCTCTACGAACCACTTGGTCACTGCCCATCTTCCGCCGTGGTATGAAGACTCATCTCTTCAGACTATACCTGGCCAAACTATCACCACTCTGCAGGGCACTCCCAATTTAGGATCACTCCTAGTACTTGTATCCTTCTATCATGATCCTCTACCACTTTCATTTGTATCTCATCCAGTGCTTATCCACTTGTATCTTTATCTTGTTGGTCTGTCATATCTTGTCGACATGCCTCCTAGTTTGACTTACCATAACTGTCTGACCTAGGCTATGTGTACTGTGTGAACTGGACTTAATGTGTTCCTGACTATAGATTACTTTTATGTAATGAGTATTGTATCTATCGGACCTGCATTATGTACTTGTTCCAATGACCTTCGGTATACACTTATTGTACGTTGCTTTGGATAAAAGCATTTGCCAAATAAATATGATGTAATGTGATGGAAGCAGAGATACCACCTACTACTACTGCTGAAAACTGCCACTGATCACACAAATGATGTTTTTTCTCCAAACTGGCAACCCTGGGAGAGGTTGTGGAGGTTGCCAGGTCTCAAACACCCTGCCTGCATTGCCACATTTAGGTTTCTCACTGAATGCTGTCAAAATGCCAGCGTAATAAACCACTTAAGGGAAAAACACAAGGAAATGCATATTCCTGTTCGTGTGCTGTCTCTTTGTTTTTATTGTCCACAGTTTCTAATTCTGATATTTCTACATGAATGGGAATTTCCCCAGTTCTGCTAATTACCTACAACTGCTCCCACAGCTGATCTTCAGGGGTTAAAAATGGCTTGCAATGAGCTTAGCTTGATTTAGCCTAGCCTAGTTTAGCCTTGTTAATTTTAGCTTGAGCATAATTTCACTTAGTTTAGCTTGGCTTATTTTAGCTAAACTTGGTTTATCTTAGTTTAGCTTAGCTTTTTTATCTTAGATTAGCTTGGCTTTGTGCCACAACAGAATAAGCAGCAGCTCATCACAAAATATTTTATTATAATATTCACAACACAAAATTATTTTTGCATTAATTTTCTTCATATGATATGGTCACTATTAATATTTATTAATAACTATACAATATTCACTTTACATTTTTGTTTCTAGTTCAGGGTACATGTACAGACTGCCTACATACATACCTTGATAAATAATAACATTGTATCGGATTTACTTTGAAGTCACACCTTTAACCCTGCAACCTGGCTCCTGAAACCTGTTCCCGCTATAAATGTTCATGAGCCCGAAGCCAAACGTTTTCTTTCTTCGTCACCACTTCTGTCGGCAGCGGAAGCGAAGTGCAGGCTGTATTCTCACGGGTTTACTCTTTGCCGTGGTGCGACGGTGCCCAAGCCGCAACACTTCTCCCCCAGAATGCAATGGGGCAACTGGGCCCGTGGGCTGCACCCACACTGAGGGTGTGGGGAGGGGTTATGCGGGCGCTGACACCGTCGCCAGATAAAGTGTGACCTCACATCTGGGGGGGGGGGGGGGGCATGACAGCCTGAGAGCGAGGCCATCGATCACTGTGCTTTTCTGAACTTCAGTAGGGATTTTGCGACAGGAATGAACAGGTGTTGTTGTGTTTGAGAAGTTGCATTTGAGAAATTGTCTTCAGGCTTGTTTAGTAAATATTACATGAATCTAACCGTTATCGACGGTGAGGGCTCCTGTATGCTTTACCTGTACCCTGAAGCCACACGTCCTCCAATGAGGCCACCTGACATCGTTCTCGTCTCCCACAACTGGCCGCTTATGGGCGTGTAAAGCACTGTGTAAAACATTCGTTAAATGTACATCAATCGTACATTTTTGGAAATCCCCGCACAGCAATAAATAACGAGTCGCCCTTGACAGAACCATGTGGAACGGGGAAATAAAAATCGAAATCGGAGACAGTTTGCACGTCGGATCTCAAATCCGATCTGGTTGTCGCACCGCGCTTCCCCGTCTTTCCGGGCGCTCGCATGGCCAGATATCCCAGCATGCCTTGCGGACGCGAAAACCCGGCTCCCGTTGAAACGAACGGAGGAGATTATGAGGCCACTTCTCGACGGGGGATGTGTGGCACCATTTTAAGCACTGGGCCTGTGTCCGTAAGCTATCAATGTCAGCCATTTTTTAGCTCCATCCATTTTCGGTTTCGCAGATCCTCATCTTCTGTTTCATGAAGCCTCATCCTATTGCTACTTTATGATAAAAAAGCACAGGGTGCCTTAAAATATTTCCTTATTTGATTTTTTTTTTTTTTTTGCCAATCTTGCCTTACAAGATACTTTTAAGCCTTCATCTTTGAGTCAGTGATTGGTTAGTCTATTTTAAAAAGATTAAATATTAAAAGATTTTGTTAGAGGCCTAAACAAAATCAAGCTAAATTTGATCAGTGTATGAAAAACAAATCAAACTGTATTTGGTTAGAATATGTACAACAACTCAATCAAGCAAAATCTGGTAAGATTACTCCTAAAATATACATTAGTAAGGACATACCGACCGAAATAAGTGCTGTGAATATTTCCTGAGAATAGAAGGCAAGCTATGTAACTGAAAGACGCAGCTCAGCATTTCAGTTTTTTGAAGTCGCATTTCAGTCTATGGTTTGCCTTTTTTGCCGTTTGACCTTTTTTTGTCTTGTGAAGAAACCGAAAAAAGAAAACCAGACAGACTTGGGTGGGTTTCGGTTTTATCTGTAAAAGCCACAGTTCCTCACTCTGTCCTCGCAGAGAAGTGGAAGTTCTTGGAGGGGGGGGGGCGGTTCGATTCTAAAATTGTTAGAAATGCTACGCAGTTTTTGTTCAATAGCAAATGCGCAATAACAAACATTCGCACACAGTGTGAACAGTGTTTTTGATCCTTTTTAATTGCCCTGCAGTGAAATGATCCTTAATTCCTCACAGAAACTTACATTCACCCACCAATCATGTAAACAATTCTTAGATTGAAATCCAGTCCAAAACATGGAGAAATGGTTTCTCATATTGAAGGCACTTTTTAAAAATGTACCCTTTATTTAATCAGGCAAGTCAACTTGAGAGCTCAGTACTCTTTTAGGAACTAGGTGGGGCATGCAAAGGATTCTGTAGCCAATCAGGTGCAAAAGAACAATCAGCTGTTCATGAACAGCAAGGCAGTTTTTGTGTGAGAATTTGGCCAGGCCACCAGGGGGCAGCACCCTGACTCAAGGCATCCTGGACAGTAAGATTTTTTTTCCCCCCAAATTTAAAAGACATAGGAAAATAGGCGGGGTCCAATCCGAAAGGGTCGTAGACGTGCTCGAGAGATGGTTGACCAATCCAAGCTCCCTTCGCCAGATTCCACCACGTCAGCGGCGGACCTGCAGCACGCGACGGGGGGTCGCAGGTCGCTCGGTGGTCCTGCCCTGCTTCGCCAGCCACCCGGGGAAGTCCTTCGGGAAGAGCGAACGCTGGCACCGCGACGACGCGGACGTCCGCGGCCGGAACTCCACGGGCCAGCTCGGACCGTTTTCGGCAGCGCCTCCGGCTCCTGCAAAACGACGACACGGAGCTCTCGAACCCGGGCCGGGGCGGACGCCGGCACCTTCACCTGCCAGATAGGCTCCGCCCACCGCGGGCAGGTGAAGCTCAGAGTGAGGGAGGGAGGGTGAGCGTGTCCCGGGCTCTGACAGCAGACCTGTCCCCCACAAGGCTGCTGTGACACCTGCAGGTCACACACTACATGCAGAGAAGTCAGCGAGGAGGAGTAACTGTCAGAAACAGTATAAATAGCTTTAGTTTGATAAAAGGAAGTAAATTACTCAACGTAGGAACCTTAAACAAATGTAACAAGGCACAGTCGTGCAAAACCACACTCCCTCTTCCTCTTTCTGTTCTTTACTCATTTTTATTTCTCTCTTTTTTCTTTTTTTTCTATCTCTCTCTCTCATGGATCGGGGTTGGGGTGGATAGCCATTTTCAGGTCACAGTAAATTCACAAAATGATTTGAAAAAAAAAAATGGCTAGTACGTTCTGGGAGGAAATTTCAATATTGACTGAATTGTATGTGTGTATGTGTGTGTGTGTGTGTGTGTTGGGGGGGGTGAAACATTCAGGAACTATGAAAAGATACCCCAAATTTGAGAATCTAGGTGTTAACCAGCACTGCACTGACCTAAATGGGCGTGGTCCATGTGTTTCCCCCTTGGGCAGTACCCGTATCCATGCCCAGCATTACCCGGTTCCCGGACACGGAGTGGGTAAACCAGGGCACCCCCCCCCCCCGTCACCCTCACCTGCCGCTCCGAGCACGGGTCCTGGCCAATCCTGTCCCGTCTGGATCTCGGTACGGGGCGCCACGTCGGCCCTGGGGGGTGCGCGGGGGACACCCTGTCCTTCGCCAGTGCGGATTCGGGGGTGTCCCACTCCGCTTTTTCGGTTTTCGTGATACCGCAGCAAAACGATAATTAAGCAATAGGGCACGAGAAGCCGCGCTGTATCGTGAACAAAGTCGCGGCTACAGGGGGAGTGGGGTAGAGGCGACGATCGTGACCACGAGGGATAATTCAGCTCCACACGGAGACTTCGATCGAGGTCGAGAAGCTTTAATACATGATGATGTCACTGAGAGAGAGATACACAGTCTGTGGTCCTGCGCAGTTCTCTGAAAAACTGGCAACTTTTATACCCCCTAGACAGACAGAGAAACTTACGGTTTTCGCAAAAAGATAAGGAACAATAATAGTTTCTTCTCTAAGGGAACTAATTGAACAAGGGAGGTTACATATTTGGCAGCATACCTGGACTACATGTCAGGCAGCCCAGAAACTACGAGAAGACATTAAGCATAAAAAAATACACCTTACATACACATTACATTTTTGTAATTTTCCACAAAAGAATAGACAGTCTGTTACATTTTTCCACATACGTTATTGGGATGGCAGGTATGCCATCCCGCCAAGTTACGCCTTGGCGGGGGCATGCCCCATACCTATACAGCACCGAGAGTTTGGCATCTTATATACTGCATCTTGAGTGCTGTCATAAAATGGTTACAACATATAGAAACAATTAATTCCTGGCACAATATCATTTTTATTTCGTGATATTATTTGTTAATAACAGATGTGCGAAGAGCGATACTGTTTACAAACTGGGTGTTTGGCTAACTGTCATTGTATCAGATTTACAGTCACTGTAGAATGTGCTCTCAGCCAATCAGCATCCTGGGTAGAAGCAGCCTGTTTAATAATAATATCAACAATATGTTTAAGCAGTGTGTTGCATGCAGTGACTTTACAGTCTATTATTGATCTTAGCCTCAGCCTAGGTTCAGTCTTCTCATCCTCTTCCTCTCTCTCCTCTCCTATCCTGCTCCTCTTCCTCTCTTCTCCTCTTCTTTCCCTCTCTCCGCTCCTTTTCTCTCCCTCTCTGCCCTCTCCTCTCCTGTCCTCTCCTCCCTTTCCTCTCCTCTCCCTCTCTCCTCTCCTCTCCTCCCCCTCCCCTCCTGTTCTCCGTCCCTGTTCCAGCTGCACACCCTGTGGTGTGGGTAGCTCTGGCACTGAGTGGATGTGCTGTTTTGGGGATCGCTGTCCTGAGCTTTAAGAGATGCACCTGGACCCCCACAAATACAGGCCACACCCACATGCTGGAGAGAGCTACACCTGCACCAAGAGGTTAGGATTCTACACACACACGCACTCACACACACATGCACGTATGCACACACGCACACAGACACGCACACACGTGCATGCACACAATTATGCACACGCACATGCGCGCTCACACACACACGCACTCACACACGCATGCACGTACGCACACAGACACACACACACGTGCACGCACACAACTATGCACACACACACCCTTCCTATTCCTAATGCTTGCTTTTCCTTGGACCCAGGAAATATGGAGCTCAAGTCCATGCCGAGCTCGTCCAAACCCAGGTGAACTCAGGGTTCCCAAAACTTTACCCTCTGCAGGCCCCTGAGAGACCCCCTATTGCTGAGCCCCCCCACCCCCCCACAACTTTCAAAAAAATGGGTCAGACTTTCAACAGCTCCTTCCATCGCCCCCCTACTGGCTGCAACGTTGCAGCTTTCAAAACACACAAGTCCATGGAAGCGCATCTGAACTGACGACGTAAATAGACCGCGTTCTAAGTGCTGCTGTCGCCTCCACGCGTGCCTCGCAGTCGTAAAGTTTGAGGCGTTCGTACGGATCGCAGGAACAGTAAAGCCGGGACTGAAGACCCTCAGACAGGCTTCAGCAGCTCTGAACGAGGGGCCCAGGAACAGAGACGTGTTTGCTGTGCACAAGCCCTGGTTACACAGACCCAGGAACAGAGACGTGTTTGCTGTGCGCCAGCCCTGGTTACACAGACCCAGGAACAGAGACGTGTTTGCTGTGCACAAGCCCTGGTTACACAGACCCAGGAACACAGACGTGTTTGCTGTGCACAAGCCCTGGTTACACAGACCCAGGAACACAGACGTGTTTGCTGTGCACAAGCCCTGGTTACACAGACCCAGGAACAGAGACGTGTTTGCTGTGCGCCAGCCCTGGTTACGCAGGCCTAGGAACAGAGACGTGTTTGCTGTACGCCAGCCCTGGTTACGCAGGCCTAGGAACACAGACGTGTTTGCTGTGCGCCAGCCCTGGTTACGCAGGCCCACAGCACACACGTTAGGTGCACACTGAGAATGGGGAGGTGATTAGGTAAGACCAGAGGGAGGGGCTGAGTGAGAACTCCAAGAATGCTGTTGCGCTGTTCAGCCACAGGGTGGCGACGTGGTTCAGACTGCAGTTTTTATCCTCTAATGTTTGTGTGTGTGTCTTTCTCTCTATCTGCGTGTGTGTGTGTATGTGTGTCTGTGTCTGTGTGTGTTTGCCTGTGTGTGTGTGTGTGTGTGTGTGTATGTGCGCTGTTATGTACATGTTTGTGTGTGTGTGTGTGTGTGTGTGCGTGTGTACGTGGCTGTGTTTTCCCCATCAGGGGCATGCAGGAGGCAACCAATCTTTACCAGGTGTCCACTGGCCAGGACAGCATTTACTGCCCACTTTCAGAAGACAGGAACGCCAGCGAAGACGTCTACAACGACCTCGGCTAAACGCCAGCTCTCCTCCTCCACCTTCTAGAATGATCCGTGTTCCTGCGCTCTCTCGCCCTCGCTGGGTGTACCCGACCGTCCTCGCCCATCAAAGATTTAAAAAAAAACAAAACAAAAACAAAAAAAAAACACTGCTAATGTAGCCCGAAGTTTTGCAACTTCGCTGCATCTTATCAAGTTGTCGCCTGAAAGGGTGCGACAGAACACCCCCACAGATTCTCAACCCCACCCCGACTCCAGTTTCCTCTTTCTAGCCGAAGTTCTCCTTTTTTTCTCCGTCCTACTGTATAACATGAAAATTCAAAAGATTTCCTCATCCTTTCATAACGGAATGAGGCTGCTTTTCAAACCTGAACACAGACGCTAGAAAACGGAAATGAATTTGACATACAATAGCTCCTGATCACTCCAACATCTTGAATTAAAAAAAAAAAAAAGTATAAATAATGGTTTTTTTTATTCTAAAGGAGGTGTAACACCCTGGCAGAAAAATTCCAGTGTTACGCCTACTTTTCATTTCCGGTTGTAATCTTAATTCCAGGGTAGTGCTGTGACTTCAGCTGAAGGGCACGTCATTCTACCAGATACACATCACGTATGCAAACAGATCATTTATTACCTGATGACAGCGAGAGCATAAACACACATACAGGCATTTTAGCACTCAGAAGACTCTTCTATCCACAAGAACGTACATTCACACGCAGCTTGTATCCTTTTACACACAATGGGCCTCATTCACAAAACATGTGCACACTCACATTTGATCTTAAACTGTTTGTAAGAACGTTTCCAAGAACCTTTCGGCATTCACTATTTTTTTTTATCCTATCTGTGTCTGTCCATGTCTGCTTCCTTAGGAAAATCACATTAACGGGACTGCGCATTAAAACTTACAAACAGCCATCTCATACACCTGGGATATGCACGGAAACAAAGGTCTGCACATCGTCGTGAATCTCATATTGTTTTTTTTTTTTCTTCTTCTTCATAGGAACAGTTTTAAGAACAAAAGTAAGAACAATTTAAATAAAACGTTCGTAACTGAAGCCCAATCTTTATAAGCACGTTGGTTGCACTGACACCACCACTGGCAGTCTGAACCAGCAACAGGCACACAGAGAGATGGTTTAGTTCACGAAGGCACTTCATTGCACAACACCATTCATTTTAATGACAACAGCAATAGTATAATACATAATTTTACACTGAGTGTTTACACTCAAGTTTTACATTCAGGTTTTTAAAAAAAGATTTTATTTAAAAAAAAAATGTTTTAAATGTGTGCCACTTGCACTCCGCATAAGTTCTACCACGTAAGGCCAAGATCGTCAGCGAAAGCAAGACAACAGCAACTGCGCATTACAAGCTTACTTCATATTTACTCTGCGTGCGTTTTAGCTGCTTGTCTATTCATTCATCATTTTGTTTACTTTTTTTGGCGGATTTATGTGACCTAGGGTTTCTAATAATACTTTTTTCATACAAAATTCCGGAGAATGGGCAGTGATGAATGTGGGAGGCTGGGGGATAATATGACCTAATATCAAAAGTCTCTAGTGACATGTGAATTTTGTTAAGACATCTAAACTTTCAAAAGTCACACCTACCCCCCAACCCCCCCCATACTTTTTCCTTAATACAAGTAACAAGTAAATCTACCAGGACAACCTTTTAAACATAGTTAAACGTGAATGTCCTTTTTAAAATTTTTAAAGTGTCTGTTTTATGTGTACAGGCTATTATGGCACTTAAATAATTAAATTAAAGTGACCGGCTAAAAAAACCGCACACGTTGTTCAGAAAGCCTTAAATGGCCGCTTACTGAAAGGCCACAACCGGAAGCTGCAGACGTAGCGGCCCTCCGGTCTGACACCCCGCTTTTAAAAACGCTCTCGATCGATCGAGAAACCGCTGAGAGAGAAGCCTGGCACGTGCACAAACCGCGCCAAGCACCAAAAATAAAAAATATAGTTTGAAAAGTGGCTTATCTTAAAAGTAGCCTAAAACCAATTTCTAACTGAAAAAACCTAAAACGTGCTTAGCACTGCCCGTTCATGGATTGCCAAGCCATTCAATCAACATCTCACACACCGCCAAATTAATATGACCTTCAGCGGCTCCGCTTCCTGTAAACAGCTGGCCATATTAGATACACAGGAAGAACCGCGAGGAAAACTCTGGCATCTTCTCGAGACTCGGCCATTCAATTTTGTTCATTCTCGAGGATGTGTTTCGAGTGTATCTCCCATACCGTGCGACTAATGAAAAATAATAATAAAAAATATAAGAAATTCATATATATATATATACATATATACTGTACATGGATACATTTGTTTTCGTTGTAATGTCTTTTTCACACCAAACTCATGACATAAAAACATTCAATATCATAAACCCCCCCCCCCCCCCTCTTTTTTTTTTTTTTTTTTTTTAGTGAGCCTTAGATGGAAATGGTTCGAGCAATTTTTGGCAAGCGTTTTGAATTACATTTACATGAGAGCAGAAATTCCAGAAATTCAGGCCGGGGACAGAGGCGTTTTTCCCTGAGCGGGAAACAGAGGCTGTCGTCTCCGCGAGTGCGTGCGCGAGCGCGTGTGCACGCGCGAGCCCGACTCCCTCTCTACGCCTTGGGCGCCGTATCCATGGGAACCAGCTCGGCGTGCCGCTGGGAGCCGAGGGAGACGGCGCTGCTGGCCGTGTGGTTCACGCAGTCCCGGCTCGCCCTGCCGAAGCAGCGCAGCTGGCCCGCCACGTAGCGGCGGAACTTCCGGGTGGAGAAGCAGTACACCACGGGGTCCAGGATGCAGTTCAGCCCCATCAGCACCTGCGTGACCTGGTGGGCGTCGTTCAGCCGCTGCCGCGCCCCCGGCCCCAGGTCCCCGTACTCCAGCACCGCCATGGCCCAGGGGCCCTGCACCAGGTGGTGCGGCACGAAGCAGAGCACGAACACCAGCACCACCACGCACACCATCCACAGGGCGTACTTCTTCAGCCCCCAGCGCTTGCGCCCGGCCTGCGTCTGCCGCTGCGCCAGCAGCGTCCGGCCGATCAGCACGTTGCACACCGCCACCAGCAGGAAGACCAGGAAGAAGAGGCCCACGATGACGAAGTGCGTGGCCAGCACCGTCCGCTTGGTGCCCTCCTCCCGCTGCTGGTAGTGCTCGAAGCAGCGCGTGGCGTTGCTGTGGACGTCGCGGTTGAGCCCCGGCTCCGCCAGGTGGGGCACGGTGGTGCCCACGGTCACGGCCCACACCACCAGCGACACCAGGATCCCGCGCCGCCGGTGGTCGGACGCGGCGGCGTCCAGCGGCTGCGTGACGGCCCAGTAGCGGTTGAAGCTGATGATGGCGAGGAAGAGGACGGAGCTGTAGGTGTTGACGAAGAACATGGAGCCGGTGATGCGGCAGAGGACCTCGCCGAAGACCCAGTCGCCGCGCCGGGCGTAGTAGTCGATCCAGAAGGGCAGCACGCACACGAACAGCAGGTCCGCCACCGTCAGGTTGGTCATGTAGATGCGGATCTCGTTCATGGCCTTGGCGTCGCGGAGCCGCCGCAGGACGAAGAGCGCCGACGCGTTGGCCACGAGCCCCACGGCGAAGACCACGCCGTAGAAGCCGGGGAACAGGGCGTACCGGAACTCCGAGTCCAGGAAGACGCCCGAGTCGTTTCCCGGGCTGTCGGCCTGTGGGAAAAAAAAAAACAGAAACATACGTCGTGAAATATAACGGCGAGAACAGCCAGGCGTATTCGCCACGCTAGTCGCTAGCTCCTGGCTTAGGCCCCTCCAACACAGCCGGATATATACTGAAGAAGCAATTGTACTGCGCTCAAGGGAACAACAGCAGTGCCACACCCGGGAATCGAACTTGCAACTTTCAGGCTGCAAGGGGTTCCTCACCCATTAGACTACCCTGCCGGGGGAAGCACTAGGGCCCAGGGCATGGAGTTTGGGGGCAATCTTGTTGGTATTAAGCGCAGAGTGCAAGTCGACGAACAGCATTCAGACACAGGTGCCCTGGTTCTCGTGTTTGGGCGACGGAGAGGGTGTCCTGCAAGTCGCTTTGGGTAAAGGCACCTGCCGAATTACTAAATTCTAAATTGCAACTTCTCACGAATGTTCTGAGAACCAGAAACTGGCAGCTGGGTTATCTGAACACACAGAAGACAGGAGAGAAAACAAATGTGAATGGAAAATAAAAAGCTCACCGCAGGTTGCGCCATCTTTGCCGAGGCCGCCTTCCTCAAATGCGCGCCAAATTCAGGGAGGGGTCCGTGGCTAAACGCTTGGACACCGGGGGTCGATACAAATTCAGCTTCTCCTCGCAGTCAAAACACAGGCAGTCTGTAACTGATCTGAGGCACAGCAGAGAACATAATATTTTTATTCTGAAATACAGGGATTATATTAGGCTTTATACGTCACTGTTAGCGTTGCTTAAACGCCACATGCTATATTTTAACAGACCAATACTACGCAATAAAATGTTTCGCGCTTATTGTTTACATTGGTGTGTCGCTCACATTTACAAGCGAACGTGGAACATCCAAATCTTAAACCTGTTGCAACGACTGTTTATTCACCCGATCACTGCGAGCCTGAGGATGTTGTTGAGTCTTCACCTTGATGGCCGCCCATATTCATTTGACCCAGAATACGCAGACGAAGAGCTCAATTAAATTTTCGCGCACGCAAAATAGGTAAGTACGATAGGTCAATTAAACTGAAACAGAACGATTTTTTCTTTAAATTTCGGCGAATAAATGTAATCTTTCACATTTTCTTTCTCACTTCCAAATAAGAGGTTTCGATCAATTGGACTTGTTAGAGGTAAATTTAACCTGCATTAATATCATAGATGCCGCAGTAAAGCTACTGACATGGATACGGAAAAAAAACCCTCTAAAAAAACAAAAATCTCGAGATTGAAGCACGTTCATAATCAGAATTGATAGCAATGATGGAAATATATAGGCTATAGCCTACTACGGAAATAGGAGCCAGGTTGAAAATGTAACTAGCCTTTAAATATGCTGAGCCCGTGCGACGACGCAAGTCAGGCTTGATTGAGGAGGAAAAATACAATACTGACGTTGAAATCAGAGCGTTTCACAACTCCTGCCTAACGTCCTGTTTTGGAAATAGCGCAGCGTTGACTAGGCTACACTATTGCAGCACCAGCGCGAGTCCTGTTGTATGGTACGCTTTACCGTTGCCGTTAATAAGACCGAACTTGCTTGAGTTCAAAGTACATAAACTTAGACAATACGCATTTACTGGCCTTTTCTTCGTTTTTACTGTTCCTCCGCAGCAATCGAAGCATCCCCACCGCTAACCACATCACCTCCGATTTCCAGAACGCACGGGTTCGACACAAATAAGTATTTACAGAAGACAAATTATCTTGATGATAATTAGAAACTAAAAAATAAAATTAAAAAAACACAGTAAGGATACAGTCCTTTCCTGCGAGCTCCTGGCTCCCAGCCCGAACTCGCTTCTGAGGATTGAAACTTTCGCACAGGAATTTTTGATACAGCGCCTTTCTAAGTAAACCCAAATTAATTAATTAGTTAATTAAATGTTGAATAAACATTTTAAATACATATTCTCTAACTGTATAAATGCGTATAATTGTATAAAGGAATCTTACCGGAATAGACAATGATGTGCTCTTCCTCCTTTGACTATAAAACATTTTATGATTCCTCCGAAGTACGATTCCGCTGGTTGCCAGTCACAGCGTGTCTGTCATGTCGACATAGGAGGAAACCCCCGTGGGGTGACGTATTACTACTTGACTGAAGACAATTTTAAATAAACGGATTTATATTTCTTTTAAATCCGAGTCCATAAATAGTCAACCCAAGGTCGAAATGAAGTCAGTATTAAATAGTATTTTGATTATTTCATTTCTGTTAGTCGTGCAGCAGACTACCCGCTGAGCAAAAGCCGGAATCTAGACGTCTGGACGGGTGTAAATTTATGTATTTATTTGTTTATTTGGAAGGGGCAATGGACAGTTAGTAACTGCCTCAGATTTATCTTGATAGTTCAATTTCATCTGAAGTCCCTTCTAGGATGAGCGATGTTTTGACATAAACAGGCTAGGTGGTTAACCCCAATATTGCTCAGATTTTGCCCGGTTTATACCCTGACTACATCCTAATCGCCTAGAAAATTAACTTTTCTACCAAATGTAGCCGAGCAACCCTGGACCAGGCGAGCCGCAGGATAGGGTCATGATGTTCACACGCAGCACTCAGCAACTGATTTCACAATAAACTTACTTCCCCTGGTTTCTAGCTGATTTCAAGAGAAAACTAAACACCAACAGAAACTGCAGCTTGCGGGGATCAGGGTTGAGTCCCAACACAGTAGGAAATTAATATTACAAATAATAATGCACACCCGTCTAATTTTGTTTTTAAACCCTAGTTCAGTTTTAGTTGCGCAGCGTTAATTCAGTACTTTTTTTCCCTTCAGCTTAAACGGTCACAGAGACGCTGACAGGAAATAGGAAATTGTCTCACTTTTCACATGCAACTCCGTAAAGCGTGTCCCGTCTTGCTCTCTTTCTCGGCTCGCGGTTCATCTAGGCGACAAAGACCGTACTTGACTCGGCGCTGGGTAATCTCTAGTTTGTAGGTAAATTATGGGCAAAAAATGGGCTGAATGACCTGTTCTCCACGCCATGTGTTCTTATGTTCTAGATGGGCGGAATGGCCTGTTCTCCACTCTATGTGTTCTTATGTTCTAGATGGGCTGAATGGCCTGTTCTCCACTCTATGTGTTCTTATGTTCTAGATGGGCTGAATGGCCTGGATGTATATCGAAGCGGCGCACAACGGTGGTGTCCTTATCCAGAGTGACACTCTGGCATTACTTACAATTCATGAAGAGATTCTGGTAACATACCTTGTTCAGAGAGAACACCTATTCCCCACCTGGGGGGGGGGGGGGGGGGGGGGGGGGGGGGGGGTATTCCACAAAGCTGGCTAACTGAGGAAGCCTGGCTTATGCACTGAGTAAAACCCGGAACCCCTTCAAATCTGGAACATGGACTAAAGTAAAAAGAGCTGTTCCGGATTTTACTCAGCACAGTTAAATGGTAAATGGACTGCATTTATATAGTGCTTTTATCCAAAGCGCTTTACAATTGATGCCTCTCATTCGCCAGAGCAGTTGGGGGTTAGGTGTCTTGCTCAAGGACACTTCGACATGCCCAGGGCGGGGTTCGAACCGGCAACCCTCCGACTGCCAGACAATCAGTCTTACCTCCTGAGCTATGTCGAAGTTAGCCAGTTTTGTGTAATACCCCTCTGGAAATCACAACGCACAACCTCCACTAAGCCTGACCCCAACAAAGCACACCTCATTCAACGACTGGAGATCTCAATGAACAGCTAACTAGTAAAATCAGGTGTGCCAAATTAGGGTTAGAGTGAAAACCTACCGGACGATACATCTCCAGGAACAGGACTGGGCAGTCCTGCTCCAGTATATATCCAGCATTATGAATGTATATACAGTATATATATATATATATATACCATTGTGCAAGTTACTCTGGGTAGCACTTCCTTTCACAGAAAAGAAGTCTTGGATTTGAATCGCAGTCCTGTGTGGGCTTGCCATGATCTCCCCGTGTCTACGTGGCTTTCTTCTGGGTTGTCCAGTTTCCTCCCACAGTCCAAAGACATGCAGGTCAGGCTAATTTGAGACTCTGTGTTGCCCATAGGCATGAGTGTGTGAGCGAACGAATGGCGTGTGTGTGCCCTGCGATGGATTTTGCGACCTGTCCACGGTGTATTCCTGCCTCTCGCCCAATGCATGCTGGGATAGGTTCCAGCCCCCCTGTGGCCCTGACCAGGGATAAGCAGGCATAGATAATGGATGGAACGGGTGGAAAGTGGAGTGGTGGTTACTCTGGATAACAGCGTCTGCTAAATGGCTGCTGTGTAATATAACATCAAGCTAAATATTGTATTTGTTTGGATGCCCATTGTGCTTTCTACAGTATTATGCGTTCAAACCAGGGGGTGCACAACTCCGGTCCTGGAGGGCCGATCTGCGTGCTGGTTTTGGTTCCAACCGATTACCATAGATATAGTTTTCCGACAGCTCTACAAACTATGCTGCTTCACTCCTGCACTTGAGCTCAGTAAAATCTCTAGGATGCACTTGCAGTCTGCGGGTGTAGCTGGTGCTTATACACATGTCAGATCAAGATACGATTGGGCTAATTAAATTAATGTTGGCAAATGTTCACACGAAACCTGGAAATAGATCAGTCGAACTTACGCAACCGCGGCAGGATGAAAGGGCGGTCACGTCTCTACGGTTGCGACAGATTTATCTCAGGCAATTTCCCGTGCAAAGGTGAAGAGCGAACGGATTTCCCGGCAGAAAGCTGTGCGATCACGTGACATAAAAGGCCGCGGGGATCCGATGTTTTTCGACGGTGACGTCGGTGTCCGGAGCGGCGCTCACGGCAAGGCCGAAGCCGCACATCCTCCGACGAAATCACCTGCCGTCGCCCGCGGCTCCCGAGAGCGGCCGCTTGTGGGACTGTTTTCTATTTTCGAAACAGCGTTTGTTAAATGTATATCGATCGTATATTTTGGGGAAATCCTCAAACAGCACTAATTAGCGAGTCCTCCTGAGCAGAACAATGTGAAATGGGGAAATTAAATTTAACACGAATTCAGTTAAACCTGCAGACACTGTGGCCCTCAGGGACTGAGTTAAAAATGCAGACACTGCCCCCTCGAGGACAGAAGTTAAACCTGCAGGCACTGAGGCCCTCCAGGACTGAAGTTAAACCTGCATGGGATGGGACCATGCCTAGCGGGCTTAGAAACACAATGCAGACATTCTGCATTGTTGTTTTTTTAGTTATGTCTAGGCAGGTTTCCAAAAAAACCATTTCCAAAAATACTCCAAAAGGACACTTGGTACCAAAATTATGTTATGGGTTATTTGAGGTGTAAAATTCCATATACATTATGTTATATGCTTGTGGAATAAGTAGTGGTTTGCTTTCCCCCTGCCTGTCACCCTTCCCTTCCCTGTCCCTGTGCCTCTCTGTCTCCGTCTCCCCCCCCCCCCCCCCCCCCGCTCTTGCCTTGCAACCAATGGCTGCAGGTCTAGAAGATTGTAGAAAATATATACATTAGCTATCTAGTTTACTAATCCATTGTTTGAGGTCCCCACCCCCATCAACATGTCAAACTATTCTCAGTTTTCAATATTATCAAAACATTTTTATTATTCCGTATGCCTACTCCTCATTTACTATAATGAACAATTTAAAAAATATATATTTTGAGAATGTATTTAGATGCTCACAGATGATTGATTGAACATGCCATCTGCTGTGGAGACAAAGCCATTTCCACTCTCCTCCTCAGAAATATTTTCTCATTTACTCATGTGAGTGATTTCTTCCGAGACCTCAGAATGAGCATTCCGTTTGGACTTAGCCATTGTAAAACAATTTTTTGTTGTAAAATGACCACAGTTCAGCATTTATGGTTTTCCATTTGGGTGTGTTCACGCTTGAATAATAAAACTCGCATTTACTCAACAAAAAGTCCCACATAATAGCTAACACGCACACACTTAAAAAAAAGTAGCATTAAATCCTTCAAGTTTCCATTTATTGTACAATTTATAAACAGTAAATGCACAACACTAGAGAACAAATGAAAATGTAAAATACAGAGGTCATGATAAAAGGTAAAATATACACACAGCCTAATTACAGAAATGACACCAATGCCCTGAGAACACCATTAAATGCACACCGCATTTTTGTAGAAAAATATTCTATAAGAGGAAAAAAAATAAACATTAAATCACCCACAGAACCCAAGGAAATACAAATTATGAAAGAAGGACAACATAACACAGTCATCATCATATTCTGTAACGCAAATATTCACATCAGTTAAAGCATTCAATCAGACCTCCAAGTCTACCCTATTGGAATTTATTCAATATAGCCCTCATCTTCATGGCTTCATGGCTCTGTAATCAAAAAGCAACAGTTTTTCCATGACTGTAACAAAAAAAAAAAAACAGGCTTTTGTGTAACTCTTTACTGTACCAAAACGGAAAGGTATGGTTCAAGAAGAAAAGAAGAGTTCTTCAGTTCTTATGTGTGTTACCTTCAGACAGGGACTAGCCTGCACCAGGCGGATAAGAGGTGGGGGTCATTCGAATTTTGCCCCTGAAACAGACTCATTATGGCTCCTTTCCATTCAAAACCACTGATGAGAAATCAGTAATTAGCTACAGGGGAATTATGTCAGTTATTTTTTGTTTTGCGTATTGTAAAGAAAACACAGCCGATGGCTTCAGGCCTAATCCCCCAGCTGTAGAACAGGCCACGCTGACCTCCAGTGACACAGGCAGACAAGTGCTTTACAAACCAAAAGAGCGACATGCAAAAGTACGAAAGACTCCCTGAGCGACGCCAACTAGCAGCGCAAACAGAGGAAAACGAGGAGAGAATCTCAGGTCAGACGGTCACAAACGGGTGCTATTCGGACAATTAAGGCTCGGAAATAGTTATGGCTTTTCAAAGTTTAAATAAATAAACCTGTCTGAAGAAACAACACGATCTGTGCATAAGGCATCTTTAACATTAGCACCCGTCCCTTGCCCCCACCAGAAAAGTGTGTCCTGTGCAAAAGCCAGTAGAACAGGGGAACGGCCCAAAAAATCATAATTCATGGCTGTGATTTTTCATTAATCCGGGGATTACTGATTTTCTAGGCCCCCACTGTCTCTAGGACTAGTATTTAGCTTTTTTAAAATTTTGTTTAAATAAAATTGACACTTATTATAACAGCAACCCAAGAGTGTAAAAGCTCTGGATGTGTGTGTGTGTGTGTGTGTGTGTGTGTGTGTGTGTGTGCGTGTGTGAGTGTGTGTATGTGTGTCTGTGTGTGTCTGTATCACTCACCCACATCCCTTTGCTTACAGATGAGACACACAGGTCATGAAGATGAGCATTTCCCAATTTAACCGCTTTTAATTTACCGTCACTGGCTTTAGCTGAGGAATGTAGCTTATCAACAGCCAATCACAGGGGCCCGGGGGACGGGGACGGGACACTCCTGAGTCAGGATGGTTAAGATGACCTCATCTCCGCGCCCCCCCCTCTAGGACAGGTCCCGCAGTGGCTGCGCCTCACGAGTCATCCTCCGGGAACTTGAACTTGGCGTAAACGATCAGCATGACCAGGGACATGACCACGCACAGCGAGCCGATCACCAGGTAGGCGATGCCCAGGAACTGGTTCTTGCCGCCCATCCAGGAGACGTTGCTCAAGACCACCTTCTTCCGACCATCGAAAGGCAACACGGGATAGTCTGGGGGGGGCGCAATTAAGGAACAACAATCCAAGCCAAAAAGAGTAGGAGGGCTTTTCTACCTCACTGGCCTGCCTAGACTTCCACACTGGCTCTCTTTAACCCTTTGAGATCACAAATATGTGGACAGAATGTTCGTAACTGAACATTCTAATGCTGATGTCACAATCACTACCGCTAACTGAAAGCAATGTAGCACAAGAGGACGGTCATTAAAATAAAATAGAAAACTACTGTAAGGGTTAAAGCTGCTTTCACAGGACAAGAATCAAACACTGCGTTCAAGGAAAGTAAGGCGGTGACTCCACATGAGACCAATCGAGTGCCGCCAGCTGCAGTTCTGCTCCTGCATTACTGGTCTATTAAGTCACAGCATTCGTGTCCCACTGTCTGTCTTCCTGTGCTCAGC
The DNA here is from genome assembly GCF_013347855.1 of Anguilla anguilla. Taxonomy (NCBI): domain Eukaryota; kingdom Metazoa; phylum Chordata; class Actinopteri; order Anguilliformes; family Anguillidae; genus Anguilla; species Anguilla anguilla. Next base: position 76,089,055 of record NC_049201.1, on the reverse strand, counting down.
CACACCTGCAGCACCTGGCTGAACCAGTCCGACCAGCTCTGAGCTCACAAACCCCCCCCCGGCATGGCGGCTTCTGTCGGCAAACGCCGGCGGTTAGAGGGCTGCCGGGATATCAACGGTGAGGTGGTTTTCTATGGAAAAATAATGACTGTCACGTAGGTGAAGAACCCCACCCCCCACCCCCCGACGCAAAGCCGAGGGGATTATGTTACAATACTGACCACCTTGGAGTGGATTATCCCACTTATTACACGGCTAATTACCTTACGAAACCAATCAGTACTTTGCCACAAAATATTGATTTCGGATTGAATAACGGGAGTTTTGGCGCAAGATTCTTTCTGTGGAATGATAGGAAAATCATTCCAAGTTAAAGCGACCGCTTATCCAGTAGAATGTCCAATGGTGGCCAATCAGAATTGAGCATTCAACAAAGCAGTGTCATAATTTTAGATACTCCCTTCTCTCAACGTGATCAACACAGTTGCCAGTACCCAGGACCAATGACTCACCCCTAACCCTTACAGTTCTGACTGAAAACCTCAGCAAATTAACAAAAATAAATAAATACAGGAAACGGTATTATTCACATTTCCTGTCCTGAACCCAAGGCCGGACAGTGTGGAAGGATACTGTAGCTGATGTCCAAGGAGTAGTTCCCAGCGGGGAGGCCCTTGGCGTAGTCCCCCTCCGTGATTCGCCGGTACAGCTTCCTGAAGTCTGGGAGAGCCGCCGCCCTCATCCACACCAGGAAGTCCTGGTTATGGAAGCCGTTGTTGGCCGGGTCCTGCGTGTCCAGCTCATAGGCCGGCTTGGGCCAGTTGGGTGGCTTCACCGTGCCTGCGCACAAAGAAAAGGCAGAAACAAAGTCGAAATAAAAGCATGAGAAAAAAAAAAATCAAATAAAATATACTTCTTGCATATGTTCAGTGGAGAGAAACGGTGTGTCTACCCAATACCCACAAAGACCAATGGGGACACTGTGTTGAGGGAGACGATTGGCCACTGATAGTGAAATTACAGAATAAAAGGGTATAAACCTAGAATAAAAGACATAGCCTGCATTCAGTCAAAATCTGCCCTTAACTTTTGACTTACAATTCAACACAAACATTGCCCTTTTTCTTCACAGTTAATTCTAGCGATCACCAAAACTTAAACTGTACTTGTGAAGAAGAAAATAAATAATCAGTCAAAGTTAAGGACAAATTTTCGCCTGAATTCCAGCCACGGTCTTGAAAAAAAAGGTCCCGCACAGCAAACTGATGATAACATTCTGGAAAAATAGATTCCTTTAAAATAGCAGGGGCGTTAAAATAATGCATCACCAGCCCTTAGTCCTGAGAGAATTGGCCGCGCAGGACCGATAAAGAAAGGCCTAGCGATGAGGGAAAGAAAGCGGGAACGGGGAACGTTACGGGTTACCGGTAAAAGCGTCCTTCAGGGACCCGTTGTAGATGGGGTTGTGGTATTTGATGTTGTAGTCCGTCCACCAGGCGATGCCTTTGCTGTCGAACGGGACCTCCTTTCTCTGCCCACTGACCACCTGGTACAGCTTGAAGGTGTCTTTCCAAGCACACGCAGAGACCAAAAAAAAAAAAGCCAAGTTTAAGCAAAAAGGGGACAGTCTTACCTCCACAAAACGGCCCCATTACATCCAGGACAAGAATCGTGGCTTATGATACAGTGAATGCACAGTCATTTATGGGGTCCCAGATCCCAGATGGGGCACTGGTGTTTAAACTTTTTTGCGATTATCCAAAATTATCCTGAACAGTTATGTAGGCCAAGTCATACTGCAGTATCTGTCTGCTAGATTCATTAACCGACTTAATTTAGTTTAATTTAACTTAATTTGGAGGTAAAGCACAAAGCGCCATCGCCACCCCAGAAGCTCTGCAGATGATTGGCTGGCGTCTGAAGAGCTCTGCAGATGATTGGCTGGCATCTGAAGAGCTCTGCAGATGATTGGCTGGCATCTGAAGAGCTCTGCAGGTGATTGGCTGACGTCTGAGGAGCTCTGCAGATGATTGGCTGGCGTCTGAAGAGCTCTGCAGATGATTGGCTGGCGTCTGAAGAGCTCTGCAGATGATTGGCTGGCGTCTGAAGAGCTCTGCAGATGATTGGCTGGCGTCTGAAGAGCTCTGCAGATGATTGGCTGGCGTCTGAAGAGCTCTGCAGATGATTGGCTGGCGTCTGAAGAGCGGTACCGTTGAACATGCTGTTGGCCACGGAGCCGCAGGGCACGATGGGCAGGTCCTGGGAGTACTCGTACGGAGTGCAGGAGGAATCCGGAGCCTGCGGAACACAGGGGGGAACAGGGAAGGCCCAGGCGCCGGGGTCAGCGACACACACACACACACGCGCGCGCGGCCTTCCCGATCGGGATTCAGGCGCTCCGCTTCCCCGTCCCGTACGGGCAGGGGAACGATCCGCGACCAGGTGTGCGCGAAAAAGGGCTTTATAGCGCGCGGCGCGAAAGGCAAAAGAACCATCGAACGCAAAGCAGGCTAGATTCCTTCAGCGCATACCTCCTGAGTGGATTAACCCGTTTGCACCACGGTCATGCGCCGAACATTAAAATATAAGGAAGGGCCGTTAATATTTTGGCACAAGTTCACCCTCAAAGTAGAAACTTTTTTATTTTAAATTTTCATTTTGCCGGCACCAACCACTCACAAAAGTTGTTTATTAGGCTTCCTTGATCTTTCAGCACGTTGCTATGGTTACACGGGCTGGTCCACGGGCCAGGCGGCACATGGGCGAAGAGCAGCGATTAAAGCCAGACCCGAACTGCACCGGGGCGTTAAACGGCCTTTAAACGCACGCCTTCTAGCCAATCGGAATTGTGTATTCCCCCCCCCAGATAACGGCATAAAATCGTACATATACTGCAGAGAGTAAGGAGGGCAACCCTCCAGGCTCGAGGAAAGGTGTCAGTGAATTCACCTTGAAGTGGGACACATCCCCAGACAGCTGGTCAGCGTCTCTGGAGACTGCGTATCTGCGGTAGCTCTGGTAGTAGTTAGACAAGCCGTAGTAGAAGAACACGGGACCCTGCGGGGGAAACATCGAGCGACATCTCATTTAATCACCCCGTGGAGAGAGAGAGAGAGGGAGAGAGAGAGAGAGAGAGAGAGAGAGAGAGAGATCTTGATAGAGAGAGAGAGAGGGAGAGAGAGAGAGAGAGGAGGGAGAGAGAGGGAAAGAGAGAGAGAGAGAGGAGGGAGAGAGAGGGAAAGAGAGAGGGAGAGAGAGAGAAAGAGAGGGAGAGAGAGAGGAGGGAGAGAGAGAGGGAGAGAGAAAGAGAGAGGGAGAGAGAGAGGAGGGAGAGAGAGAGGGAGAGAGAGAGAGGGGGGAAGAGAGAGAGGGGAGAGAGAGGGAAAGAGAGGAGGGAGAGACAAAGAAAGAGAGCAGATGGGAAGAAACACAGACAATGAGACAGACGCAGACCGAGAGAAAGTGCAAACACGTTTACAACGCACAGCTTAGGTTTTAACATCGCCTGCTTGTATCATACATATTATACACAGTGTTTGTATTCGGATGCCATTTTGAGTTTCAAAAACCTAATTGCACCTAAAAGCTAGAGCAATAAATAAATAAATCAATAAATCACACTTCATTTTCTCCCATTTTCCCCACAAAGCATTATTGATTTCAATGCCTGTGCTATTAAACTATATTAGCTGTTCAGTTAAAATACATAAAGCCAGGTGGGAATTATCAGAGTGTGAAGGAGGGGGAAAAAAAAGTTTTTTCCATGACTGACGATGCGTTACCTTCATTTACAAACGCGGCTTTCAGATCTAAGCCCATTTTCCTAAAGCAGGTCAGAGCAGGACGCTGATCATGGATAAAGGTAGGGGTATTGTCAGACAGGGCATGAATTGGGTTCACCCGATCCCGGGATGTCAGGGGAAGGTGGGAAATTCCGGTCCTGGGGGGGGGGGGGGGGGCGGTGGGCATGCAGCAGGTTTTTGTTTCCATCGGTTACCCCTGGCTAAAATAAGCTAACTGGCTGTACACACCAACACTGGTTCCCTCGCAGATTAGATCACCGTAAAGGGTTTCATACTGGGACACAAGACCGAAGGACATCGGTCTTCGAACTGACGTTCGTGCGTTTGTCGATGAATCTAGCCGAAGTGTCAAGAGGGTGTAAATGTTAGGGACAAATGTTAAGGCAGAAACGTGTCAAATACACGTTCAAACCTGGCAACCACCAGCAGCCAAACCTGGCAACCCCAAGCAGCGCTCATGTGTTGTGAAAACACGAGAAATCCGATAAGTTCACCTCGAACAGCTGGGAGAGGGAGAAGTTGATGGTGCAGACGCAGTTCTTGGCTTCGGAGCTGGTGCACTTGAAGCAGGGGGAGTCTTTCTCCACGCCCGTGTAGTCCCGCTGTGTGAAGAACAACCGCCGACGACAACGGGCCTCGTTAAAACTTAACGAGGTCAACGAACAACTGAAATACACACCTGTACCCAAGGTTAGGGCGGGGGGGGGGTCTCTCCAGTTACATTTACATTTATTCAGTTAGCAGACGCTCTAATCCACAGCGCATCATTTTCCATACAATCCATTTATACAGCCGGGAGTTGTACTGATGCAAGTTTAAGTGCACTGTCCCAGGGTAGGAAAGCAGTGGAATTTAAAACTGCAAAGTCCAGTTCCCTAAACATTAAACTACACTGACACAGTGCAGTACAGTTCCCTAAACGTTAAACTACACTGACACAGTGCAGTCCAGTTCCCTAAACTTTAAGCTACACTGACACAGTGCAGTCCAGTTCCCTAAACTTTAAACTACACTGACAGTGCAGTACAGTTCCCTAAACATTAAGCTACACTGACACAGTGCAGTCCAGTTCCCTAAACTTTAAACTACACTGACACAGTGCAGTCCAGTTCCCTGAACATTAAGCTACACTGACACAGTGCAGTCCAGTTCCCTAAACGTTAAACTACACTGACACAGTGCAGTCCAGTTCCCTAAACTTTAAACTACACTGACACAGTGCAGTACAGTTCCCTAAACTTTAAGCTACACTGACACAGTGCAGTCCAGTTCCATAAACATTAAGCTACACTGACACAGTGCAGTCCAGTTCCCTAAACTTTAAACTACACTGACACAGTGCAGTCCAGTTCCCTAAACTTTAAGCTACACTGACACAGTGCAGACCAGTTGCTTAACCATGATACTACACTGCTATAGTATAGTCCAGTTGCCTAACCGTTGTACTACACTGCCAAACTGCAGTCAGCTCTCTACTCACTCTACTGCACCACTATACACTACAGTCCAGTTCTCTGGCCACTATACTGCACCACTATACTATAGTCCAGCTCTCTACCCACTATACTGCACCACTATACTATAGTCCAGCTCTCTACCCACTATACTGCACCACTATACTATAGTCCAGCTCTCTGGCCACTATACTGCACCACTATACTACAGTCCAGCTCTCTGACCACTATACTGCACCACTATACTATAGTCCAGTTCTCTGGCCACTATAATTCACCACTATACACTACAGTCCAGCTCTCTGACCACTATACTGAACCACTATACACTACAGTCCAGTTCTCTGATCACTATACTGCACCACTATACACTACAGTCCAGCTCTCTGACCACTCTACTGCACCACTATACACTGCAGTCCAGCTCTCTACCCACTATACTGCACCACTATACTACAGTCCAGCTCTCTACCCACTATACTGCACCACTATACACTACAGTCCAGTTCTCTGAACACTATACTGCACTACTATACACTACAGTCCAGTTCTCTGACCACTATACTGCACCACTATACACTACAGTCCAGCTCTCTACCCACTATACTACACCACTATACACTACAGTCCAGCTCTCTACCCACTATACTGCACCACTATACACTACAGTCCAGTTCTCTGAACACTATACTGCACCACTATACACTACAGTCCAGTTCTCTGACCACTATACTGCACCACTATACACTACAGTCCAGCTCTCTACCCACTATACTGAACCACTATACACTACAGTCCAGCTCTCTGACCACTATACTGCACCACTATACACTACAGTCCAGCTCTCTGACCACTATACTGCACCACTATACTATAGTCCAGCTCTCTGACCACTATACTGCACCACTATACACTACAGTCCAGCTCTCTGACCACTATACTGCACCACTATACACTACAGTCCAGCACTCTGACCACTATACTGCACCACTATACACTACAGTCCAGCTCTCTGACCACTATACTGCACCACTATACACTACAGTCCAGCACTCTGACCACTATACTGCACCACTATACACTACAGTCCAGCTCTCTGACCACTATACTGCACCACTATACTACAGTCCAGTTCTCTGACCACTCTACTGCCCCACTATACTACAGTCCAGCTCTCTGACCACTACACTACCCTGCTGCCCCGGTTCCCGGCCCACAAAGTTCCGCCCGCACGACACCCACCTCCAACACCTGGATGTTCTGGGAGGTGACGAAGAGCGCCACGCCGATGCCGATAAAGGCGATGCCGATGATGACGAAGCCGGGGATGACGATGCCGGCGGACAGCATGGGCTGCCAGGCGGGCAGCCGCTGCTGGGTGAACGCCGTGTTGTCCGGCCGGTTGGCCGTCTCTTCCTGTTTCTTCATGGCGAAAAAACCCCGCTCAACTTCCTGTTTTGGGTCGTGCTGCTGTGCCGGGGTGCAAGGCGAGCTCAAGTCAGGTAAACGGCGCTCGCGTGAGAAACAACGACCAGAAGATTCATCTCCTCTAAAGCCAGGACGTGCTACAACTACGACGGCTAGCATCACCAGCCACCAGAGGTGGGTAACCCGGCTTCAAAGAGTAAAAAGACTGACCATGTATTTGCTCCACCAACATGCACTAAACCAGCTGATTACAATAATTAGTTCTCCTATCATGCTGAAGAGTTATGCTAATTAGAATCGGCTGGTTTAGTGCATGCTGGTGGAGCAAATACATGGTCAGTCTTTTTACTCTTTGAAGCCGGGTTACCCACCTCTGCCAGCCACTACTGATAATTCTGCTTCTTTCTATTCTCGGATGGGTGAAAAACCATCCAAAGTGTATGGTTACAAAATGGCAGTCAAATAATGCATCTAAACTACAGTCTAAAAGACTGAAGCCTAGACTACCTACGTGGAGGTAGTAGCCCAGAGACTAACAAAAGGAGCTGAGCAACCCACTGTGAATATGAAATGCAAACACAGACTTCAAATACGGCCATCTGGAATAATACTCCATTTCTTCTACTGTAAGTGTTAAGCATTAATGACTCAGCACTTTGAGTTTAACAGTGAGAGGGATTAGCTCACCTACCACCTGTAGCCCACACCAGCACAAATTGTATATTGCGTATAAGGCAGATTGTGTCAGTCAGAGCAATTTGCATATTTTACATTGTTTGTACACACAATCGCTTCGGATTATGTACCTTGCTCAAGCAACGATACAACGCCAGAGCCTCGCCGGAGAATCAAACTTGCAGCCTTTACCTTTGACTCAATATACTCAAGATACACAGCGCTAAAGCAGTCCGGACCCCTTTCATTAAGAGTGAAAAACCCACAGAACGTCGATCCTTCCCATAGAAAACTACCAATATGAGAAAATGCCGATCGACAGGCTTTGCTTTAACCTGAATTTTACGTAAACCAGGCATAAATCAATAAACCGGGGAGAGGTGGTGGCTGGTAGCCTACACCTAGGCCTACTTTTACCAACACAACAAAAACACATTGGTTAAATTTAGCTGCCAGAAACAAAATGTCGCGGCAACGTTTCTGCGCCAAAGAGTTAAAGTGCAATTAGGGTTATCGTTTGCCACCTCTGTCACTGTACTAAGCCTAGTATCGCAGCGACAGCCTGGAAAAACACACCCTCGTACACTATTTGCCTGTCGGACAAGACTAATGAATTATGCGTGTCTAATCCCCGGCGCGCACAGATAATGGATACGTTTTAATGTCTCGAATGAAACAGTCGGCGTACGTGGTTGTTTTCGGGGATGTTAAAACGTGGCCTGGCGGAACAGACCTATTGGGCGCTTTGTTTCGTACGTATTTTAGAACACAAGTCACATTCCTTTACGGAATGAAACTCGACCTGTGTGCGTAGAAAAGCAAAGCAAATCTTAAGGGAAAATACTTAGAATTTTGTAAAAATTCCGGGACACAAGACTGAAGGACACCTATAATTTTATTTTTTTTTAAATAAAAATAAATAAATAAACATTGAAAAGAATCTGTAAAATAGGTTGATATCAATATTATATCCATCAATGCAATTCCGCAATATCATAATCGTGTAAAGCATACCAGTAATGCCTAAACAGGATAAGACCTCAGCCACACGAAGACATTACTTGTAGACTCACATTAAAAAAATGTTCTAAAAGAAAAAAAACAGATCCAGTTTTTCCAGTAAGCTACCATAGTGTATACAAATCATGAATTCACACCCCACGGAAACATGCCTTCCGTAAGAGAAATATGGCACACAATTGTTTTCTTAAAATACCACTGCATTTTGGTGTGTAAAAGCAAATAATCTTTCTTAGTCAAATTTGCTAACACTGTGGACGATCGATTACAAATCAGAAAGAATTAAGTCTACTTTAAAAGTCGACAATTAATTAGCAGTTTTGCAAACAAAAAGCAGCTCGCGACTTACCTGGGCTACCTCACCTGTTGGATGTATCTCTCAAACCCATCCCCACTTCCTGAAGCTCGTGTTCGCATGGTGACGTCAGGGATTGGAAGCTCCTGTCCACACCTACAGCCGTTTGTCATGTAGTGGTCTGTTCAAGTCGTATTGTAGCTGCTACTCTGTGTAATATTGTTATCTACCATCCACGCATAATGACAGTTTGTGTTAATGTAAAGCTAATGGACTTACATTTGAGCAAAAAATGTGTTCTTACACGGTTGCATCGTTTTCATTAGTCTCCATTACGCAAGTATTGATCAAGGGAAATTCACTTCTTGAAAACCCGGTTCTACTCGTGAACGCGCCACATGTCCTGGGGTGCGCGCAGCTTTTGGTGTGTTTTTAACTGACTAGTTTTTGACCAATCAGTTTATCGAGATAGCGCCAATAATCCAATTCTAACCAATAGGATGGCGTAGTGGGCGGGATTCTACGTTTGGGAGGAACGGCTGCAAGGTTGCCTTTGTGCTGGCTGATAACTACGGGGATCCTAAGGGTAAGCGGGTTCCCTTACTAAAATGTAACATTTTAAAAATAAAAGTGATCTAGTTTTCCGTCCAAACGTGCAGTATAGTCACGTTGAACAGCGAATTTAGCCAAGGTTGTGACTGTGTCCGACATCCAGCCAGTTAGCCAACGAGCATGCTGTTATTCAATGGTGGTGCAGTTAGCCAAGCTAGCTAGCTGTTCATTGTCATGCGTTATTGAAATGGTAGTCTAACTTGCATTGTGTCACGCTTAAAGTGTGTGTTCTCGTTTTTACATTTGGTGCTCACGTTGAAAAATGCTGGCGAAACGTTCGCGATTGGGTTCAGAACTGTGCAGCAAAGTGGGTAGCACATATAGAAATCATTTCGCTGGTTGTTTGCTACCGGGCTAAGGATAGCAACGGTCAGACATGTTTTTCTTAGGAGAGCGACAGCATTACGGCTAGGATAACGCGGTGGATTTATCTTTACACATCTTGTTTCGGGTTTGCTTGCCTAACGCTTTTAAAATGTACGTAAAATCGGGGTTGCACTGCAAGGGGAATCCTAAAAAACTATCTTCTATTTTTGTAACTAGATGGGAGCTAGCCGTAGCACTGCAGCTAATTTGTTAAAGCCCCATTGTTTGACTCATCTGCGTGCTTTTGACAATGCTTTTCATTCTGTCTTTATTCCTTAGTGATTGAATGGATATTACCAGGTGCTCGGACAAATGGATAAAACAAGAAAAGGTTTTTATGCCGTGAAGCTATCCTACATGTGTCATCATTTCTCACATTTAAAATATGCGTCGTACATTGCATCTTTGTGTTATGTTTAATTACGGTGGAGGCAGGTGCATCGTACTTCCTAGCCAAAGACGTAGCTAACGTTATTTATACACATTTAGCCTATCGCAGTGTGAATTAGATATGTACGAAATTGTGGAGTAACAAATTAAAAATATTTGTAGTACAAACCCCCCACCAATTCCCATGTCGTTGATGGAGGGAGAAATTCGACTCGTAAACAAATTACAGTCTTGGGAACCGGACTGAAAAGTGTGCACTTTTTTTAACGTAACTTTACTGTAAAAGGGTAAATGCACGAAAGGCAAGCGTATTGTTTTCTGTGCATCAACCATTTAGGTAAAATACCTCTCCTCTGTGAAACGGGGGTTTCGTAAGGACCAGATGCTCTGGTCGAAAGCCTCTGTGTTAAGAACGGACAGTTCTTTTGTGGTCGTAGTTGTCACGCCGCCTCGTCGATTATGCATGCAACGCTTTGAATTAACGAATGGGGGATCGCCGAACTGAATAGCACTAAACTCGTTATGTTTTTTCCCCCCGTTTGTTTGTTTATTTTAGTTGTTGCAATCCTGCCTTTTCCCCATGGCATGGTGCATTAACTATTATATCTCACTTATTCCGTCTCTTCATTTTATACATTATTATTGATATTATTTTTTATTAATTTTATTTTCACGATCTTTCAACTTGTAGTTTTTGCATGACTTTCAGGTACGTGGTGGCACGCTAAGGTGTTCCCTCCTTTTTCTGTCATTTAAAAAAATAATTCTTGAATGTTGTATTTTCGTTGTTGTTGTATTTAGTGTTTTTGTCATCCCCTGTCATCCCCCCCTCTCGCAGGAGAGACCCATGTCCACCTCCATCATGATGTCCGGTAAGAAGTCGGACCCTGGTTCCTCGTCCTCGTCCTCCACCGCGGGGGGGCCCGGGGCTGATCGGCCCCCGGAAGCCTCTCCCTCAGCCCAAACAGGGGCCCCCAGCTCCCTCCCCCCTCCCTCGGAGGGCGGGGTCCCCGGGGACCGCACCCTAAAGAAGAAGGAGCGGGCGTCGCCCAGCCTAGAGCCCCCCCTGCCCCACCCCCACCTGCCGGGCCCCGGGGGGGTGGACCCGGACCCGGCCGAGGTCCGCCGGACCAGCCGCCGCAAGAGAACGAAAGTAAACACCCTATATCTCTTTTGCTCTATCCCCGCACGCGTACGCACTGGCAAAATATGTCACCGGGACACTCAGCGGGTGTGACAGGAAGAGCGCGGTTTTAGCGAAGCGTTAATGGGACTTCCTGTGGCCAGAGCGTGGTTTTAACGAAGCATTAATTGGACTTCCTGTGGCCAGAGCGTGGTTTTAATGAAGCGTTAATTGGACTTCCTGTGGCCAGAATGTGGCTTTAATGGAGCGTTAATGAGACTTCTTGTGACCAGATCCCGGTTTTAATGAAATGTTAATTGGACTTCCTGTGTCCAGAGCGTAGTTTTAGTGAAGCATTAATTGGACTTCCTGTGGCCAGAGCGTGGTTTTAATGGAGCGTTTATTGGACTTCCTGTGGCCAGAGCGCGGTTTTAATGGAGCGTTTATTGGACTTCCTGTGCCCAGAGCGCGGTTTTAATGGTGCGTTTATTGGACTTCCTGTGACCAGAGCGCGGTTTTAATGGAGCGTTTATTGAACTTCCTGTGGCCAGGGCGCGGTTTTAATGGAGCGTTTATTGTGCCTCCTGTTGCAGGTGGAGTACCGCGAGATGGACGAGAGCCTGGCCAATCTCTCCGAGGATGAGTACTACTCCGAGGAAGAGCGGAACGCCAAGGCGGAGAAGGAGCGCAAGCAGGTGCCCCCGCCGCCCGCCCCGCCCGTGGAGGAGGAGAACGACAGCGAGCCGGAGGAGCCCTCGGGTGAGTCTCGCATTTTCAACATTCGTGGATTTCCCAAGGGATTGGGATTTCCCCCTGATATTTTCCCTGAGTAATCAGAAAGTATGCACCATAATGCCTTTGGGGCTACTGTGTGAATCATCCCAGAGCGTGGGTTGAGTCCCACGGTCTGGTATCTGTTAAGGCTCTGCTCCAGTGTGTGGATGGGCCCCATGGTCTGGGATCTGTTAAGGCTCTGTTCCAGTGTGTGGATTGGCCCCATAGTCTGGTATCTATTAAGGCTCTGCTCCAGTGTGTGGATGGGCCCCATGGTCTGGTATCTGTTAAGACTCTGTTCCAGTGTGTGGATGGGCCCCATGGTCTGGTATCTGTTAAGGCTGTGTTCCGGTGTGTGGATGGGCCCCATGGTCTGGTATCTATTAAGGCTCTGCTCCAGTGTGTGGATGGACCCCACGGTCTGGTATCTGTTAAAGCTGTGCTCCAGTGTGTGGATGGGCCCAATAGTCTGGTATCTGTTAAGGCTCTGTTCCAGTGTGTGGATGGGCCCCACGGTCTGGTATCTGTTAAGGCTCTGCTCCAGTGTGTGGATGGACCCCACGGTCTGGTATCTGTTAAAGCTGTGCTCCAGTGTGTGGATGGGCCCAATAGTCTGGTATCTGTTAAGGCTCTGTTCCAGTGTGTGGATGGGCCCCACGGTCTGGTATCTGTTAAGGCTCTGCTCCAGTGTGTGGATAGGCCCCATAGTCTGGTGTCTGTTAAGGCTCTGTTCCAGTGTGTGGATGGGCCCCACGGTCTGGTATCTGTTAAGGCTCTGCTCCAGTGTGTGGATAGGCCCCATAGTCTGGTGTCTGTTAAGGCTCTGTTCCAGTGTGTGGATGGACCCCACAGTCTGTTATATGTTAAAGCTGTGCTCCAGTGTGTGGATGGGCCCCATAGTCTGGTATCTGTAAGGCTCTGTTCCAGTGTGTGGATGGGCCCCATGGTCTGGTATCTGTTAAGGCTCTGTTCCAGTGTGTGGATGGGCCCCATGGTCTGGTATCTGTTAAGGCTCTGTTCCAGTGTGTGGATGGGCCCCATGGTCTGGTATCTGTTAAGGCACTGCTCCAGTGTGTGGATGGACCCCATGGTCTGGTATCTGTTAAGGCTCTGTTCCAGTGTGTGGATGGGTCCCATGGTCTGGTATCTGTTAAGGCTCTGTTCCAGTGTGTGGATGGGCCCCATGGTCTGGGCTCTGTTAAGGCTCTGTTCCAGTGTGTGGATGGGCCCCATGGTCTGGTACCTGTTAAGGCTCTGTTCCAGTGTGTGGATGGACCCCATGGTCTGGTATCTGTTAAGGCTCTGTTCCAGTGTGTGGATGGGCCCCATGGTCTGGGCTCTGTTAAGGCTCTGTTCCATTGTGTGGATGGACCCCATGGTCTGGTATCTGTTAAGGCTCTGTTCCAGTGTGTGGATGGGCCCCATGGTCTGGTATCTGTTAAGGCACTGCTCCAGTGTGTGGTTGGGGCCCTGGTTCCTGTTTTAAATCTCGATCTTGCCGTCGCTGACGTATGATGCGTGCTCCGCTGACTCATGCTTGAGCTGTTCTGGTGGGCTGCAGTGTGAGGATTGTCTTTCAGTGCAGTGTGAGGTGTGTTGCAGGGGAGAGAGTTCTTGTCGAGTCCTGAAGTTGATTGCAGAGGTTGTGGTGATGAGTGCAGCTGCTGAATATCTCTTTATAAAATTAAAAATGTAATTGTATAGGACGGATTGTAGCACTGTGGGTAAGGAACTGGACTTGTAACCAAAAGGTCGCAGGTTCGATTCCCGGGTAGGACACTGCCGTTGTACCCTTGAGCAAGGTACTTAACCGAAATTGCTTCAGTATATATCCAGCTGTATAAATGGATACGATGTAAAATGCTATGTAAAAAGTTGTGTAAGTCGCTCTGGATAAGAGCGTCTGCTAAAGGCCTGTAATGTAATTGGTGACTGACTAGCATTTGGCTGTGTTGCTGAATGTGTGTGTGTGTGCTTATGGCAGCCAGGTCCTCTAATGTAATCAAACTTGCTCTGGGGTAATTTTGTTGAAATGTGTATATGTTTATAGCGTGTGTGTGTGTGTGTGTGTGTGTAAGTGTGTGTTGGGAGCTGTGCTCATACGGGTGTGTGTGTGTGTGTGTGTTGGGGGCTGTGCTCATACGTGCGTGTGTGTGTGTGTGTGTTGGGGGCTGTGCTCATACGGGTGTGTGCGTGTGTGTGTGTGTGTGTGTGTGTGTGTTGGGGGCTGTGCTCATACGGGTGTGTGTGTGTGTGTGTGTGTGTTGGGGGCTGTGCTCATACGGGTGTGTGTGTGTGTGTGTGTGTGTGTGTGTGTGTGTTGGGGGCTGTGCTCATATGGGTGTGTGTGCGTGTGTGTGAGTGTGTGTGTGTGTGTTGGGGGCTGTGCTCATACGGGTGTGTGTGTGTGTGTGTGTGTGTTGGGAGCTGTGCTCATGCGGGTGTGTGTGTGTGTGTGTGTGTGTGTGTGTGTTGGGAGCTGTGCTCATACGGGTGTGTGTGTGTGTGTGTGTTGGGGGCTGTGCTCATACGGGTGTGTGTGTGTGTGTGTTGGGAGCTGTGCTCATACGGGTGTGTGTGTGTGTGTGTGTGTTGGGGGCTGTGCTCATACGGGTGTGTGTGTGTGTGTGTGTGTGTGTTGGGAGCTGTGCTCATACGGGTGTGTGTGTGTGTGTGTGTTGGGGGCTGTGCTCATACGGGTGTGTGTGTGTGTGTGTTGGGGGCTGTGCTCATACGGGTGTGTGTGTGTGTGTGTGTGTGTGTGTGTGTGTTGGGGGCTGTGCTCATACGGGTGTGTGTGTGTGTGTGTTGGGGGCTGTGCTCATACGGGTGTGTGTGTGTGTGTGTGTGTGTGTGTGTTGGGGGCTGTGCTCATACGGGTGTGTGTTCTGCAGGGGTGGAGGGCGCGGCCTTCCAGAGCCGCCTCCCCCATGACCGTATGACCTCACAGGAGGCCGCCTGCTTCCCTGACATCATCAGCGGCCCCCAGCAGACCCAGAAAGTGTTCCTGTACATCCGCAACCGCACGGTCAGTACATGCGCGCACACACACACACACACACACACACTCTCACTCTCACATGTACACTATCACACTCACACACACACTCACTCTCACATGTACACTATCACACTCACACACACACTCACTCTCACATGTACACTATCACACTCACACAGACACACACACACACACACTCACTCTTACATGTACACTATCATACTCACGCACACACAGGCACGCACACACAGGCACGCACACAGACACACACACACACACACTCACTCTCACATGTACACTATCACACTCACGCACACACAGACACGCACACACACACTCTCACATGTACACTATCACACTCACGCACACACACACACAAACGTGCGCATGCACACAGCACACATTGACGCATTGTATGACTGGCAGAATTGATTATGCTGAATTAGTATATGTGTGACTGATCCAGCTGGTTCTGTCTATCACAGCTTCAGCTCTGGCTTGATAACCCCAAGGTCCAGCTGACCTTTGAGGCCACAGCTCAGCAACTGGAAAGCCCCTACAACAGTGAGTTTACTGGGAATAATTTTGGGTGGGGTGGTCTACAACAATGAGTTTACTGAGAGATTCATGTTGGGTGTGGTCGTCTATAACAGTGAGTTTACTGAGAGATTAACGTGGGGAGGGGTAGTCTGCAACAGTGAGTTTACTGAGAATAATTTTGGGTGGGGTGGTCTACAGCATTGAGTTTACTGAGCGATTCATGTTGGGTGTGGTCGTCTACAACAGTGGGTCTACTGAGATATTAACATGGGGAGGGGTGGTCTGCAACAGTGAGTTTAATGAAAGATTAATGTTGGGTGTGGTCGTCTATAACTGTGAGTTTACTGCGATATTAACATGGGGAGGGATGGTCTGCAACAGTGAGTTTTCTGAAAGATTCATGTGGAGAGGGTTGGCAGTTGTGTTTGTGGATGATACTTTTGTCTATCTGTCCGGCCCATATACCCATCTGGCCGTCTCTTTCTTTACGACTACTTATATACTCTTACAGGGAAAC
This sequence comes from Anguilla anguilla, assembly GCF_013347855.1. NCBI lineage: Eukaryota > Metazoa > Chordata > Actinopteri > Anguilliformes > Anguillidae > Anguilla > Anguilla anguilla. Next base: position 76,073,057 of record NC_049201.1, on the reverse strand, counting down.
AAAGATAATCATCTATGGCCACCTGAACCGCAGCTTGTCAAACGTGTGCTTTTCAGGGGCTCTTGATCTGCTCTAGGCTGATTCTGATTGGTTGTTTCCTTTGTCAGGTGACGCAGTGCTGGTCCACAGGATACACAGTTACCTGGAGAGGCACGGCCTCATCAACTTTGGCGTCTACAAGAGAGTCAAGCCCTTGCCCAGTGAGTCTTTAATTCCCTATCGCGTGGTCTTCATCCCCACAGCGCCATCTCACACAGGCCTTCATGCCTAGTGCGTGTAGTCTCTATGCTCTGTCTGTTTATTACACCTGCGTGTAGTCTCTATGCTCTGTCTGTTTATTACAGCTGTGTGTAGTCTTTATGCTCTGTCTGCGTTTATTACACCTGCATGTAGTCTTTATGCTCTGTGTTTTACACCTGCATGTAGTCTGTATGCTGTCTGTGTTTATTACACCTGCATGTAGTCTTTATGCTCTGTGTTTTACACCTGCATGTAGTCTGTATGCTGTCTGTGTTTATTACACCTGCATGTAGTCTTTATGCTCTGCCAGTGTTTATTACACCTGCATGTAGTCTTTATGCTCTGTCAGTGTTTATTACACCTGTGTGTAGTCTTTATGCTCTGTCAGTGTTTATTACACCTGCATGTAGTCTTTATGCTCTGTCTGTGTTTATTACACCTGCATGTAGTCTTTATGCTCTGTCAGTGTTTATTACACCTGCGTGTAGTCTTTATGCTCTGTCAGTGTTTATTACACCTGCCTGTAGTCTTTATGCTCTGTCAGTGTTTATTACACCTGCGGGTAGTCTTTATGCTCTGTGTGTGTTTATTACACCTGCGTGTAGTCTTTATGCTCTGTCAGTGTTTATTACACCTGCCTGTAGTCTTTATGCTCTGTCAGTGTTTATTACACCTGCGTGTAGTCTTTATGCTCTGTCAGTGTTTATTACACCTGCGTGTAGTCTTTATGCTCTGTCAGTGTTTATTACACCTGCATGTAGTCTTTATGCTCTGTCAGTGTTTATTACACCTGCGTGTAGTCTTTATGCTCTGTCAGTGTTTATTACACCTGCATGTAGTCTTTATGCTCTGCCAGTGTTTATTACACCTGCATGTAGTCTTTATGCTCTGTCAGTGTTTATTACACCTGTGTGTAGTCTTTATGCTCTGTCAGTGTTTATTACACCTGCATGTAGTCTTTATGCTCTGTCTGTGTTTATTACACCTGCATGTAGTCTTTATGCTCTGTCAGTGTTTATTACACCTGCGTGTAGTCTTTATGCTCTGTCAGTGTTTATTACACCTGCCTGTAGTCTTTATGCTCTGTCAGTGTTTATTACACCTGCGTGTAGTCTTTATGCTCTGTGTGTGTTTATTACACCTGCGTGTAGTCTTTATGCTCTGTCAGTGTTTATTACACCTGCCTGTAGTCTTTATGCTCTGTCAGTGTTTATTACACCTGCGTGTAGTCTTTATGCTCTGTCAGTGTTTATTACACCTGCGTGTAGTCTTTATGCTCTGTCAGTGTTTATTACACCTGCATGTAGTCTTTATGCTCTGTCAGTGTTTATTACACCTGCGTGTAGTCTTTATGCTCTGTCAGTGTTTATTACACCTGTGTGTAGTCTTTATGCTCTGTCAGTGTTTATTACACCTGCCTGTAGTCTTTATGCTCTGTCAGTGTTTATTACACCTGCGTGTAGTCTTTATGCTCTGTCAGAGTTTATTACACCTGCCTGTAGTCTTTATGCTCTGTGTTTATTACACCTGCATGTAGTCTTTATGCTCTGTGTTTATTACACCTGCGTGTAGTCTTTATGCTCTGTACTGCCAGTGTTAATTACATTCCCCCCCAGTTGCAGTCCCAGAATTTAAACGATCCTTACCTCACATTACAGGCATTTAGAAGACGCTCTTATCCAGAGTGACTTACACAACTTTTACATAGCATTTTAAAATTTTTTTACATTGTATCCATTTATACAGCTGGGTATATACTGAAGCAATGCAGGTTAAGTACCTTGCTCAAGGGCACAATGGCAGTGTCCTACCTACCCACCCAGTGAATCTGTGACCTTTCGGTTACGAGCCCAGTTCCTTACCCGCTGTGCTACACTGCCGCCATAAGCTGTTCGTTTATGAGTAATTGTGCTGTCGTGTTTTGAAGGAATATTTACTCTCAAGCCACATTATTATCAGAAATATATACGCATGCTGTGAAGAACAGAAATATCGTTTTCACATTGTACTTGCTGCGCTATATTGCAAATTGTTACATGAAAAGAGGTTAAAAAAAAAGTGAAGAAATTAAATATTGGCTCCTAATTTGTGAATGATCTTACCATTTGGTAGATAATCAGTTCAAATAAAATGATAATGAGCCAAATGTTGTTATTTGTGCCATTTAAGTTTAAGGGGAAAATTATGAAAGCGTTCAAACGCCTGTGTATAACTTTATTGGCGTGAGAGATTGGCGGACGCAGGGCTCGCCTGGACCGAGTTTGGGAACGTTGGGTGGGTGGCTGAGCACCAGGACGGGAGGTCTGTCCCATTTCAGCCCTGTGGATTCAGGAAATGAAGCGAAATTGAATTCAGGAACTGGAAAACTGGCCCGTTGTGTTCGGTGGGGGGGATTTTTTTTCCAGTTCGTTGAATTGAATTTTGGTTCATTTCCTGTATGGGCTGAATTGAAACTGAATTGACCGCAGCTCTGTCCCTGGAATGCAGGATGCTTCTAAACTTCTCTTTTTTTTGTTTTGTTAAAGAAGCCAAGTTTGGTTTTTTTCTTAAAGAAAAGGAACTGCTGAATATGAGTCTTCAGCTAAATATACTCTGATATGTGATGAGAGAATGTTGGGATAAACCCCTTTCTCTTTCTCTTCCTCCTCCTCTCTCTGTCCCTCCTTCCCTCTCTCTCTCCCTCCCTCGTGTTCTCGTTCTCCCTCCTTCCCTCTCTCTCTCCTTCCCTCTGTCTATCTCTCCCTCCTTCCCTCTCTCTCTCCTTCCCTCTGTCTCCCTCCCTCTCCCTCCTGTTCTGTCTCTCTGCTATGGCCCATCTTTCCCTCTTTCTCTCCACCCCTCCCTCACAGCTAAGAAGACGGGGAAGGTGATCATCATCGGAGGGGGCGTGTCTGGTTTGGCCGCTGCCCGGCAGCTGCAGAGTTTTGGGATGGACGTGACCGTGCTGGAGGCCAGGGTGGGTAAACGCCCCGCCCCTCACCTTACAGTGCCCGTAACGAGCCACTGCCCCCCTCACCTGAGCCTGAGCCCCACCCCTCACCTGAGCCCCGCCCCTCACCTGAGCCCCGCCCATCACCTGAGCCCCACCCCTCACCTTACAGTGCCTGTAACGAGCCACTATCCCCTCACCTGAGCCTGAGCCCCGCCCCCTCACCTGAGTGTGTCTTTCTGCAGGACCGTGTGGGGGGGAGGGTGGCCACCTTCCGCAAGGGGAACTATGTAGCCGACCTGGGAGCCATGGTGGTGACTGGACTGGGTGAGCAACAGGGCCTGAATGCTAGTTAAAATACACACACACACACACGCTGCACACACACACACACACACACACCACATACACTACTCGCGCACACACACACGCTCCACACGCACACATACACACACAGGCACCTCACACACACACACGCACGCACCACACACACACATGCTCCACACACACACGCACGCTCCACACACACACACACACAGAAGCCTACACACTCCAGGTTTGCTCTCGCACATGCATGCCACATGCACACTTGGTCTCCACACACACGCACACTTGGTCTCCACACACACGCACACTCAAGCTCGCAAGCACTCCGTACTTTCTCAACAGCAAATGTACCCCTGAAAGTATAGGTAACTGTGCATGTCCATTGCTCTTTTCCTAAAAATACAGTACTGCTTAACCCTTTAAGGTGTAAGCGCTGATGTGATCAGAATGGTTTTTAACTGTTAATTGTAATGCTGATGTCACAATCACTACCAGTAACTGTAAGAAACAGGGTTCTAGAACACTGACTTAGAATGTTGAAAAAACATTTTTTTTTTTTTTTTTAAAGTAATCATCCAATAGTTCACTAACATACATTAGGAATCATCTTGAGTAGAAATGAGGGAGGTCTTGAGGTACATTGTGAAAGTGTGCTTTTGCTAGAAAAGCACACTTTTGGAGAGTTTTTTTTGGGTGGGGGGGGGGGGGGGGGGGGTGGTAATTTGTTTTCACCAAATTTGAGGGGCTCCAGAACTCCTAGTCAACCATAGAGGTGTTGCAGTAGCTCTGCTCTCCAGCAGGTGGCAGTAAGCGCCCAGCACATTCAGTTTGCCTTGAGCTCAGTTGGTGAATTTTATAATGTACGCTGTGTGTGTGTGTGTGTGCGTACATGTCATGGATTTAAGGTCTGGAACACAAATGAGCATTGTCTCACTTTTACTTTGAGCTTCTTCAGTCCCATTTTTGTGTGGAATCTAATGTGTGAGTTTATATAAAAGAGGAGCAGGTCTCACAGTCCCACCGGTCCTGAGGGTTTCCTCAAGATTACAGACTTTAGTCGAGTTCAGCAGAAGCTGCCCTGGTACCCCCCCTCCACACCTCAACAAAAATGGGCCCCCCTGTTAACACCTTAATCCACGACCCCCTTGCAGGCAGGGGTGGGGCGGGGGGGGGTTATGAGCATACGCAGTGACATCACACGTGTATATCCTGCAATAGAAGGCCATTTTATTTATTTATTTATTTATTTATTTATTTATTTATTCATTTATTCATTCATTTATTCATTCATTCATTCATTCATTTATTCATTCATTCATTCATTCATTCATTCATTCATTCATTCATCTATGAGAGTATCACTGATGTTCTCCACTGCTGTTCACCACTGAAGATAAAAGCATCTGCCGTATGATTGTTACGCAATGTAGTACTCGTATATTTTTTTACATGCCGAAATAAAATGTTTTATTATCCGTAAAATTCTCTTCTGCTGAGCCGGCCCTAGTTTGAGATCCCCTGGCAGGGGTGAAATGGCTGTGCGGAAGCGTGGGGGGGCTCGCGTGTTTCAGAAATCAGATTCCACGCCCACAGTTTCGCACTGACACGCGCTAGAAATAGCGTATTTATTTTTGCGTTTGTGTTCTCGGCGGGTGGTCGGGCGTGCGAGCGTCCTTCAGTATCGAGCGCAGTCAATTATCGGTGATGTCATGACTGGCGCTGAGAGCTGTGTGATGCAGAGGTGCCTGCGCCTGGAGAACGAGATTTTAGGTGATAAATTTGGGGGGGGGGGGTCCCTCAGAGGCCTGCGCTGTAGGGCTCGGGTGTTTCGGATATTTGACCACCCCTTACCCCCCCCCCCCCCCCCCCCCCCCCCCCCCCCCCCCCCCCCCCCCCCCCCCCTTTCTTCCCGGCAGGTGGAAACCCCATGGCTGTGGTCAGTAAGCAGGTGAACATGGAGCTGGCCAAGATCAAACAGAAGTGCCCCCTGTACGAGGCCAACGGTCAGGCCGTGAGTACCCTGCAGAGGCACAGGGACGCAACGCGACCGCAACGCGACCGCAACGTTACCACAACGTTACCACATCCTGACCACAACATTACTGCAACGCGACCGCAACATTACTGCAACGCGACCACAACATTACTGCAACGCGACCGCAACATTACTGCAACGCGACCGCAACATTACTGCAACGTTACCACAACATTACCACAACACGACCACAGCATGACTTCCACATGACCACAACATTACTGCAACGCGACCGCAACATTACTGCAACGCGACCACAACATTACTGTAACGTTACCACAACATTACTGCAACGTTACCACAACATTACCACAACATGATTACAGCATGACCACCACATGACCACAACATTACTGCAGCGCGACCACAACATTACTGCAACGCGACCACAACATTACTGCAACGTTACCACAACATTACCACAACATAACTGCGACGTGGCCACAACCTTACTGCAACATGACTGGAACCTGTCCGCAACGTGACCACGTCCTGACCACAACGACTACAGCCTTATTGAAATGTGACCCACAGAACGACCGCGACCTTATTGAAAATATCCCCACGACACAACCGCAACCTGACCACAACGTGACTACAGCCCGACTGCAGCACGCCCGGCACGATCTCAACACACCCGCGACCTGACTGCAAGCTTGCTTACTTACTGCAGCCAGGCCGAGGGGTACATTTCCCAGGGTGCAATGGGAACGGGAGTGCAGATTTGTTTTTTGGCGTGTCAGTGCGGGGATGTGGTTGCTCGAGTCCTCCCGTGACCCCGTCCTTGGTTCTGGGACCCCGGGGGTCGTTTGGGGTAGTTACTCTGGCTCCAGTTACCCCCGGGAAGGGAGGGCTGGCGCACTGGAGCCCGTGTGCCCGCTGCCTCCCCGTCCCCAATTACCGCCAGAAAGAGAATGCCTTTTATTTGTGTGTGTGTGTGTGTGTGTGTGTGTGTGAACCTGCTGCTGCAAATTTGTTTCTGTTCACTGCTTTTTCTCAATAACGGCCTCTCTTTGTTTTTCTCTTCCCCCTCTCTCCCCCCCCCCCCGTCTCTCTCTCCTCCCATGGCGATGTCCTAACTGCAAAGGGCGAACGGTGTACAAGTGTACGTATTCCTTTCTTTCTTCATTAATTATGATTTTTGTTATTAATGAATGTGTCCATTCATAATCAGGAAAGGTACATAAAGTTTGGCTTCTCATGGTAACATGCTGCTCTGTAATAATGTATATTCATGTATCGCGCGTGAGCCACTGACATAAACGCACATCTGTGTTTACGCTGCGCTGTGGGAACGCACCGGGGCTCGACTTCAACCGCACGGAACATCGCTTACACAGCAAACACGACGCAGCGCGCGGCGTGAGATCAGGAAGAGAGGGATCACGAGAGGAATGGGGAGAGAGGGATGAAGAGGGAGGTAAAGAGAGCAGCAGTGAGAGAGGAGAGGGGATGGCGAAGAGGAAAATGGAGATGGAGAGAGGTGAAGGGAGGAATATGGAGAGAGGGATGAAAGGGGAAGAAAAGATGGAATGGAGGATTAGAACGGTGGGGATGAAAAGAATGAGAACAAATGGGTGTGGGAGGGAGGCAGAGGTAGACCGTTTAACTGGGAGAGAGGAATAGAGGAATAGGAAGTAGAACAGAAGGAAAAAGAGGTGGAGAGAGGGATAGGAAGAAGGGGAGAGAAGAGAGCGTGAGGGAGAGAGGACAGTGTGACCTTTGGGTTAGACTCACAGGAAGTGCTGTGGTGTCCTCGTGTGCTTGCTGTGATGTATTTTCACTCCTTTATTTGTACCGATTTTTCAGGTGCCGAAGGAGAAGGACGAGATGGTGGAGCAGGAGTTCAACCGCCTGCTGGAGGCCACGTCCTACCTCAGCCACCAGCTCGACTTCAACTTCCTCAACAACAAGCCCGTGTCCCTGGGGCAGGCCCTGGAGGTGGTCATCCAGTGAGTGCCTCTGACCCGCTACACCGCTAACGTTGTGGGCGGCGCTAACGCTCTGCGCCTCTGTGTGCTTTCATGCAGCAGGGCTACGCTCATAGCCACAGTGGCTTACGGTGCCACTGACTGTAAGTGCGGGGAATTGTAGTGTAGTTTTCTGACTGGAGGCGGTGGAGCACTCTGGGAAGTGTAGTGTATTTTTAAGGGTGTCCTGTTGCTTGCCTGGAAGTACTTTCCTGGATCATTGACCTGCTGTACTCTGGGAAATGGACTGTAATCAGCGGACTGTGTGTAGTGTTGCAGTCTGGGAAGTGTAGTGTATTCTGAAAGCTCTGTGTCCTGTTGCATTCTCGGATGTGCAGTGTACTGAGCATGCTGTTTGTCCTGTTGCACACTGGGAAGTGTAGTTTACTCCGCAGACTGTGTCCTGTTGCACTCTGGGATGTGTAGTGTACTGAGCAGGCTGTGTGGTTTCAGGCTGCAGGAGAAACACGTGAAAGACGAGCAGATTGAACACTGGAAGAAGATTGTAAAAACTCAGGAGGACCTGAAGGAGCTGCTTAACAAGGTGACCCTTGGCTCGTGAACATGTGTGTGTGTGTGTGCGCGTGCGTGCTTGTGTGTGTGTGTGTGTGTGTGTGTGTGTGTGCGTGCGTGCGTGCTTGTGTGCGAGCGTGTGTGTGTGTCTAACCCTGGTTAAACCGCATTTCAGATGGTGGCCACTAAGGTGCGGGTGAAGTGTGTGTGCGCGTGCGTGCTTGTGTGCGTGCGTGCTTGTGTGTGTGTGTGTGCGTGCGTGCTTGTGTGCGAGCGTGTGTGTGTGTCTAACCCCGGTTAAACTGCGTTTCAGATGGTGGGCACTAAGGAGCGGGTGAGGGAGCTGCATCAGCAGTATAAGGAGGCCAGTGAGGTGAAGCCCCCCAGAGACATCACCGCTGAGTTCCTGGTCAAGAGCAAACACCGCGACCTGACCGCGCTCTGCAAGGTGAGGGGGGGGGGGGGGCGACCTGACCGCGCTCTGCAAGGTGAGGGGGGGGGGACCTGACCGCGCTCTGCAAGGTGAGGGGGGGGGGGGGGACCTGACCGCGCTCTGCGAGGGGGGGGGGGGGTGCGGACCTGACCGCGCTCTGCAGGGTCGGGGGGGTGGGGGCGGGACCTGACCACTCTGCAAGGTGAGTGGGGGGGCGAGTCTGTTTCTCCTCTTAGAACTGCCAGCTAAATAAGTAGCGCATCTAAGCAGGCAAAGTTCTTTATTATTTTTATTAGGCTCATAATCTCCCGGCTGTTACCTGATACAGAGTGCTTTATAGCGCTCCTGCCCGGTTGGCAGGCAGTTAGCGGTAATCGAAAACGATTAAACAACGGTAAAGGCGCTGTCCAGTGACCCTCGGTCCCTCCGGCTCATTCTCACGGTGATCGTATCGGTAATTTTTAGGGGTTTTTTTTTTTTTAAACAGGTTGCATGTCTCTGGCTCGTGAGAGCTGGCTCGTTCCTGGATTGGGCTGGTTTTATTTCACACAGGCCCCAGTTTGGTGCCCCCCCCCCCCCCCCCCCCCAGGAGGGCATGCCGCGGGAGGGCGGCTCCTTCCTGTCCTGTTTCGGGGATGTGTGACCCCTCTCTGAAACGCCGTTGGGTTATTTTGGGGATTACGAACGCAGCTGCTTTCAGGAGTGGTCTTTGGTGTGCTACTTTGAAAAACCACTTCAAAGCGTGATTCAGAGAGACACACACACACACACACACACACACACACACTCATTCATGCACACATACTCAGTCTCACACACACACACACACACACACACACACACCCAGAGAAACACTGACGATCTCTCTCTCACACACACACACACACACACACACACACACAAGCTCGGGCTGGAATGCTGCCTGTCTCCCCTGTGCTGACCCAGATCCCACAGTCTCAGCGGGACTTCCCAGCATGCACCAGTCTGGCCCGCTGCGGTTGGTTTCATTCGCATGGTTTCCTCCTCGGCATCCGTGCGCTCGGGCACGCCTCACCTCTCCCATTTTACACCCCGAACGGCCACGCCCGCCTCTGCACCCCATACGCAGTCTCAGTTACACACCTTAGATACACATGAAAAAACATGAGTACATAATGAGGAGAACAGACCAGTCAGCCCATCAAGAACGTTAGAACATAAGAATGCATAATGAGGAGAACCGGACAATGTGGCACTTTAAAGGGGCGACATAGCTCAGGAGGTAAGACCGATTGTCTGGCAGTCGGAGGGTTGCCGGTTCAAACCCCGCCCTGGGCATGTCGAAGTGTCCTTGAGCAAGACACCTAACCCCTAACCCCTAACTGCTCTGGCGAATGAGAGGCATCAATTGTAAAGCGCTTTGGATAAAAGCGCTATATAAATGCAGTCCATTTACCTGAGTGTGTACAGGTGTGTGCTGTGTGAGAGGTGTGTCTGACCCCCGACCTTTGACCCCCGGCCTGCAGGAGTACGACGAGCTGGCGGAGACGCAGGTGAAGCTGGAGGAGAAACTGCAGGAGCTGGAGGCTAACCCGCCCAGGTAGGCCCCGCCCACCCCCGAACAGCGAATGAAACGAGTCACCTCATAATTAAATCACCGAAAAAACAGCTGAGAGTGGCTTTTTAAGGTGAGAACAGGCTGACCTCCGCTCCCCCCCCCCCCCCCCCACCCCCCCTTCCCTTGCAGTGACGTGTACCTGTCGTCGAGGGACCGCCAGATCCTGGACTGGCACTTTGCCAACCTGGAGTTTGCCAACGCCACACCCCTGTCTACCCTGTCCCTGAAGCACTGGGATCAGGTATTGGCCAGCGCCCGGAGCGGGGCCACAAGGGCTCCACTGCTCCAGGATCAGTAAATAGTTTGTTATGCTTTAATGTGCTCACTGCTAAAAGCTGATCCAGAGTCAGTACGCTTTCTTGTGCGCGTTTCTGTTCTGTCATAATCTGCCTTCCTGTGTTCCACCCTAAGCAGGAGGGTGAAATATGATTTATATTCTTTTTTATATAGTAATTTAAATGTGTAATGTTTGTCATGTGTTTTTAATGTTTGGAGAAGGATAACTGGCTCTGTCCTTCCCTCTCTCTCTCTCTCTCTCCCTCCATCTCCCTCCCTCCCTCCCTCCCCCCCTCGTACAGGATGATGATTTTGAGTTCACAGGAAGTCACCTGACCGTGCGGAACGGCTACTCCTGTGTTCCCGTGGCCCTGGCCGAGGGGCTGGACATCAAACTCAACACAGCGGTGCGGCAGGTCCGCTACACGGCCTCCGGTGAGTGTGTGTGTGTGTGTCTGTGAGTGTCAGTGTGCGTATCTGTGTGTGTGTGAGAGTGAGTGTGTATGTGTTTGTGTATGTGTGTGTATGAGTGTGTGTGTGTCAGTCAGTGTCCATGTGCGTATCTGTGTGTGTGAGAGTGAGTGTGTGTGTGGGTGTGTCAGTGTGTGTGTGCGTGTCTCTGTGTGTGCGCGCACGTGTGTGTGTGTGTGTGTGTGCGTGTGCGCGTGAGTGTGTGAGTGTGTGTGTGTGCGTGTGCGCGTGAGTGTGTATGCGTGGGCTTATGTTATACATGTATATAGTGTGTATGTGTATAATACACACGTGTGTAATGCGTGTGTATGTGTATAATACATGCGTGTATAATGCGTGTGCATGTGTATAATACATGCGTGTATAATGCGTGTGTATGTGTATAATACATGCGTGTATAATGCGTGTGTATGTGTATAATACATGCGTGTATAATGCGTGTGTATGTGTATAATACATGCGTGTGTAATGCGTGTGCATGTGTATAATACATGCGTGTGTATGTGTATAATACACGCGTGTATAATGCGTGTGTAATGCGTGTGTAATGCGTGTGTATGTGTATAATACACGCGTGTGTATTTAACGCGCAGCGCGTGTGCTTCCCATGCAGGCTGCGAGGTGATCGCAGTGAACACGCGCAGCACCACGCAGACCTTCATCTATAAGTGCGACGCGGTCCTGTGCACGCTCCCGCTGGGCGTGATGAAGCAGCAGCCCCCCGCCGTGCAGTTCGTGCCCCCCCTGCCCGAGTGGAAGACCTCCGCCATTCAGAGGATGGGCTTCGGCAACCTCAACAAGGTGCGCCCCAAAAACCCGGCCCGCACGAACCCCGCTCTCTCTCTGCCCCCCTTGTGATGCCATCACTGTGCGCCCTGTTCCACATCATTCTCTCCACCCCATTATGATGCGATCACTGTGCGCCCTGTTCCACTTCATTCTCTGTTCCATTGTGATGCGATCATAGTGCGCCCTGTTCCACTCCCTTCTCTCCGTCCCATTGTGATGCCATCACTGTGCGCCCTGCCCCACTCCCTTCTCTCCACCCCATTGTGATGCGATCACTGTGCGCCCTGCCCCACTCCATTCTCTCCACCCCATTGTGATGCGATCATAGTGCGCCCTGTTCCACTCGCTTCTCTCCATCCCGTTGTGACCCCTTCTTGAAAGCCAAGCGATGCGATGGCTTCGCTAAAACCGGAAAGGCGTCCGTGGCGTGCGGCAGCTGAGGGGGATTCTCCTCTCGCGTCCGCCGCGGTCTCCGTGGAAACCCCATCAAAGAGCCGAGGCTGTGGCAGGTCAGAGCGGAGAAAGGAGCGCGGCAGAAATCCGGCTCCTTGATCACCTGACCCGCTCCCGCAGCGGTTACCTGTGCCTCCTTCCTGAGTGAGCCGTGGGGTGAAGGCTGTGGGTGGAGCGTCAGCATTCTGCCCTGCGTGAGGAGGGACCTACGCCCACTGTAGATGGGGCGAGGAAAGATAAATCCAGTCAGCCTCTCTCCCTCTCTTCCTCTCCCCCCCCCCTTTCTCTCTCTCCCTCTCTGTCCCTCTCTTTCTCTCTCTCCCTCTCTGTCCCTCTCTTTCTCTCTCTCCCTCTCCCCCCCTCTCTCTCTCCCTCTCTGTCCCTCTCTTTCTCTCCCTCTCTCTCCCTCTCTGTCCCTCTCTCTCTCTCTCTCCCTCTCTGCCCCCCTTTCTCTCTCTCCCTCTCTTTCTCTCTCTCCCTCTCTGTCCCTCTCCTTCCGCATCCTCCTCTGCAGAGTTTAAATCGCCTCGTTCGGCTGCAGCGTAAAAATGCTGCAGTATTATGCAACCCGGGGTGCAGTGCCACCTCTCGGCCAGCAGAGGCCGCCTGCCTCATTACCAGACCCGTTCACACACCGTATCCCCGCACATCCCTGCGGGCAGCTGCAGGCTGAACTGGGTTTTAGGGGTGATGCAGGCTGGGACTTGCGGGCAGGAGGAGTTAGACAGCAAAAAAAAAAAAAAGAAAGATGCTGACGAATGATAATATTTTAATCCTGCGTCACGCTTCGCTTTATTAATGTACCGCAGAGGCGTTTGACTGACGGCTCGCTCAGGAATGCAGGGGCAGAGTCCTGCTCGCGGGGATCTGAGGATCTCGTGACCCGATCGTTTCTCTGCAGTACTGCACACGTCTGCTCGCACATCTGCCAGTTTGCTTCTCAACACAAAAAAATAAAAAATTAAAAAGTTGAACTGTGGAACATAATATAGACTGTTCTGTGGCAGACCTACTATATGATATAGACTGTTCTGTGGGAGGATTTCTCCTACGTGCTGTGACCTTTATGGAATCTGAAGAGCAGAAGCTACTGTATCTCTACCCCCTGAGCCTTCACTCGTACGACGCCGTTTGTCCTCCCTGCCACTAGGTGGTGCTGTGCTTTGACCGCGTGTTCTGGGACCCCAGTGTGAACCTGTTCGGCCACGTGGGCAGCACCACGGCCAGCCGGGGGGAGCTCTTCCTCTTCTGGAACCTCTACAAGGGTGAGTGGAACCAGCCAATCGGGTTAGGCTTTTTCATGGCCTCTTTAAATGAAAATAGTTTTGATCTTGAATCCCATGTGTTAGTTGCAGGGTGTAGGGACCAGAGTGTGCGGGTTTGACTTTTTATGGCTGCTTAATTTGTGCAGAGCGTATCCTGTAGAAGAGGGGTGTACCTTTACTTGATCTTTGCCACGCCTCTCTGTCCCCCTCAGCTCCTATCCTATTGGCTCTGATGGCGGGGGAGGCGGCCGGAATCATGGAGAACATCAGCGATGATGTCATCGTTGGCCGCTGCCTTGCCATTCTCAAGGGCATCTTTGGCAGCAGTGCCGTGCCACAGGTGTGTGTGTGTGTGTGTGTGTCTGTGTGTGTGTGCGCGCAAGACTGAAGAAGAGGTGTTTGTCCACTTGTGTAATTTGACTACAACAGGAAGGACATAATGAAAGGTGGTTTACTGGGCTCAGCTGATGACATTAGAAGAATGTACTGTAGCATTTAACATGGGTTTAACTTTGCTCAGATATACAGTGTTGCTGGGTTACGTGTGGTCTTCCTGTGTTTTGCAGCTGTGAGCAGTAAAGCAGTTTGTGTCTGTGCGGTTTTTGCAGCAGTGAGCAGTAAAGCGGTTTGTGTCTGTGCGGTTTTTTCAGCAGTGTGCAGTAAAGCGGGTTTGTGTCTGTCCTGTTTTTGCAGCCTAAGGAAACCGTGGTAACGCGTTGGCGGGCGGACCCCTGGGCTCGCGGCTCGTACTCCTACGTGGCGGCCGGTTCCTCCGGCAACGACTACGACCTGATGGCCCAGCCCATCACCCCCGGCCCGGCCATCCCCGGGGCCTCACAGGTGAGGGGCCACACCTGGGCGCCACGCCCCAAAAATCGCCAGGGGTCCGTTAACGAAAGCGACACGCAACCTTCTTCCACTCGCTGATTTCGGTCTCTATCGGCAGAACTGTCTCTGAATTCCGTTTCTCTTTGTAAATTTTTTTTGTTTGTTTGTTTGTTTTGCCAAATTTCCCAAAAATAGATGACAGATTGTTGCATCCTGTCTCGCTAATATTAGCGCTAGCATCATGGAACGGGCCCCAGGTCTGCAGCGACGCGTGTCCAAGTTTTAGTTTGCGTTTCCCTGGGGGGCCGTTTTGACGTCGCACACGAGTAATGTCCACTTCCTGTCTCCTCTCTCTCTCTCTCCGCAGCCCGTCCCTCGGCTCTTCTTCGCGGGCGAGCACACGATCCGGAACTACCCGGCCACGGTGCACGGGGCGCTGCTGAGCGGCCTGAGGGAGGCGGGCCGGATCGCCGACCAGTTCCTGGGCGCCATGTACACCCTGCCCCGGCAGGCCACGCCCACCGCCAACCCACAGCCCTCCCCCAGCCTCTAGACCCCGCCTCCTTCCACCAGGCCACTCCTACAGCCCTCCCCCAGCCTCTAAACCCCGCCTCCTTCCACCAGACCACTCCTACAGTCCTCCTCCAGCCTCTAGACCCCGCCTCCTTCCACCAGACCATACCCACAGCTCTCCCCCAGCCTCTAGACCCCGCCTCCTTCCACCAGGCCACTCCTACAGCCCTCCCCCAGCCTCTAGACCCCGCCTCCTTCCACCAGACCACACCCACAGCTCTCCCCCAGCCTCTAGACCCCGCCTCCTTCCACCAGACCACTCCTACAGTCCTCCTCCAGCCTCTAGACCCCGCCTCCTTCCACCAGACCATACCCACAGTCCTCCCCCAGCCTCTAGACCCCGCCTCCTTCCACCAGGCCACACCCACAGCCCTCCTCCAGCCTCTAGACCCCGCCTCCTTCCTCTAGGACACACCATTGATGTAGTCACCTCCGCACATACACCTGGGCTGTCATGTCCTGTCGTGTCTTTACAACAACAACAAAAAACAGTCGATAAAGCTTGAGGCTTGTTTGGGTTTTGGGGTTTTTCTCCTTGCACAGACTCTAGCCACTGTAGGCTCAGAGATCCCAGAATTCTTTGCTACTTAGGGGAACCACATGATGTAAAACCTGTCCCTTAACCCCACTACCCCCCCCCCCCCCAATCCCTAAGATATTTAAACCCACCCAGCTGGTTCAGCTCCCTTTTGTGAACATAACCTCCTCCCCCGACCCCACCCCTCATCCCTGAGGGTCACCTTTGAAGAAGAGCATGCTGGGGGAAAGTGTCCAACCGCAAGCGTAGACCACGCATGGATGCAATTACACAGGTGTGAAGTCCGGCCTTTTCTGCTCCCCCCCCCCCCCCCCCCCCCCCCACCCCACCCCCACCCCACCATCGAAACACCACTCGCACTGGCATTACCGGCGGCGTCCCGGGCCCCACGGGCGTGAACACTGACAATTTAGGCTTTCCCGACCCCCGAACTCCCTCCACCGCCGCAGGTTTGTTTTCGTTTAACAGTGGGACGGGACGACCGTCGTGCTCCTGTGAACCTCTCCTATCACCTCGTCGTCGTTTTACGAAAAAATAATTTTATTGCTCTGCGTTTCAGTGACGGGGTTTGCGGCCTTAGGCCCGTGAGCCCTTTGCTATCCTGGTTGAACTGTAGACTTAATAATATGTAGGTCACACGGAGGTTTCAGTGCCCCCTGCTGGCATTAACTGGAATCTGCGTAAGGCTTCTTTTTATTATTGTTTTTTGTTTAGAAGTTTAAAAAAGTGTAAAAAAAAAAACAGTACTCTCCCTTTCCCGAAGTGAGAGGGACATAATTATGATTTAAAATATATATTTTTGTCGTCCTCCATTACTGCTGGAGTTTAAAGTGCTCAACTTTTTTTTTGTCATTGCATACTTTTTATACTTTGTGAAACTTTGGGTACAAAAATAATAAAAAAAAGATACTCTGAAGTTTGTTTTACTTTGTGTATTTGTGTATGCGTGTGCTGAGTTGGGACTAACATCAGTCTCTGCTAATCTCTGGATTAGCTAGTCTGTGGAAACCATCCAGACGCTCCCCTCTGTAGGGGGCTCCAGTGAAACCATCCAGTTGCTTCATACGACCCCTGAAAATGTGGTGAGAACCCCTGAAAGCGTGCCGGGAGGTCAGCGTGTGTTTCAGGGGTGAGCCGTGCGCTTCCCTGCACTCTCCAGAATTAAGGACAGGGCCCTGCGACAGTGAGACTGGGTGGAACTAACAAAAGAGGCGTCGAAAAAACAGGGTTTTGAAATTTTGGTTTTTAAAAATGGCTCTCGCTTTAAAAAAAAAAAACTTTTTTCCATGCTCCTCTCTGCTACTGCTGAGCATGAGACAAAAGAACTTTCCGGGTCTTCCAGCCTGACAATCCGCGTATTGTCTCGCCCTGAACCGAGGGCCGGGGGGGGGGGGGGGGGGGGGGGAATGGCGCTTCGCCGATGCGCTCGGTTAATAATTGTCCAATCGCGGTTAAGTCAGCCGGCTGCCAGGTGGCGGATTGCGTCCGGGAGCGCATCCCCGATTGGTCCGCGGTGACCTTTGACCTCTGGTTCCCGCGTACGCTGCATTTATGGCCCTCGTTCGCGGCCCGAATTGAGTCATCGTTGCAAATACCCCTGTGCATGGCGGTTAGATACTGCCCGCTATCAGCAGATAAGGCCAATCAGCCCGGCCCTATCTGAGACTGTTTTAGTCCTACTTTCATTTCGGTTTTTTCTGTTGTTTTTCTTGGTGTGTATCAGGCAGCTGAATCTGATCTCTTGAAAATGGCTGCTTGGCTGGCATTCACTCAAATTCCTCCTAACAACAGAAAAAAATACTCATTCCCTCACACACTCATGCACATGGAGGATATAAAACTGTACATATATATATATATATATATATATATAGTGTATGTAGCACAGAAACTGGGTATATCGGGTACAGCAGTTTCAAAAGTCTTGGGGAAAAAAAAGAAACCACTGGTGCACTCAGAAATAAACAAATGGCGTACAGGTCAGCCAAGGAAGGCAACTGACGACAGACGAATCCTAAGAAAAACCTCGATACAGCGGTCAGTGACATCACCAGCAGTCTCCAGAGTGCAGGAGGTGAAAATATCACAAGCCACCGTGTGCAGGAGTCTTCGAGAGCAGGATTACAGAGGCCAGACTGCAAAGATGTGTAGTTAGTCTCTCATCAGTGGCAAGAATCAAAAGGTCAGTTTAGAATTTGGTAAAAAAAACAAAAAAAAAAAAAAGTTCTGGAAGGAAGTTCTCAAGATGGACGAGACCAAAATAAACCAGAGGAATGGAAAGTGTGCTGAGACAGGAAAGAGCAGCCCTTGATCCAAAGCATACCACCTCATCTATGAAATATTACATTATATTACAGGCATTTAGCAGACGCTGTTATCCAGAGTGCACACAACTTTTTATTTTATTTTTTATACATAGCTTTTACATTGCATCTATTTATACAGCCGGGTATATACTGAGCAATGCAGGTTACCATGCTCAAGGGTACAACGGCAGTATTGAACCTGGGACTCAAACCTGTGTAAGGTTACAAGACCAGCTCTCTACCCATTATACTACACTGCCAGAGGCGGTGGCGTCGTGGCTTGGGCACATGTGACTGTTTGGCAGCAGCAGGATGAATGTTTGTCTGGCTGTGTCCAAAGAAATTCCTCCAGCCTCATCAGCTGGCACTTCATCCTACAGCAACACGATGACCCCCAAACACACCGCCTGTGCAGCCAAAGCATTCACTGGAGGGGGGAAAAAAGTAGAAAGTTTTGTACTGCCTAAGTCAGTCAGCTGATTTAAATCCAATCGAGCATGCATTTCACTTGCTGAAGAGGAGACTGAAAACAGAACCCCCCCACCCCACCCCACCCCACCTCCCCCCCCCCCCCCCCCCCCCCCCCCCCCCCCCCCGCCCCCAAAAAAAAAAAAAAAAAAGATCAACTGAAAGCAGCTGCAGTGAAGGCATTTCCAAAGAACATACCAAACCAGTTTGATGCGTGTAAGGGCAACATAACCAAATGCTTTATTGCTTTGATTTACTTTTAAGTTTACTTTTGTTTGCACAGCTGAAAATGGGGGGGGGGGGGGGGGGGGCTGGGATTCGACACAAAAACAGCTTTTTCTGTAAAAAGGTAAAACGTTTACGCATGCAAATACCAGGAAGTAAAAGTTGATTGTCCGCACATTTGTCTGACATTCATCTTTTGATCTCAAATCCAAATTCCTTAAGTACAAAGCAAGAATGAGCCATTTCACTCTACCGTTAACCTACTTTAGGAGGGCACTGTACATAATCTTAAAAAGTATCTGAATGAGCTGAATTTATTGCCCCAGCAGAGGCACGAGTCTCCCAGTGTGATACAGGAAGTGCCTCCTCCGCCGGTGGAATCTTGCACATTCTCCTCTGCGTTTGGCACACGACAGAAAAACCATAAAATAAATCAAATCTGCGGTGTGCTAAAGCTTGAAAAAACATCTTTAGCGTCTGTCTGTGTGACATTTTAATCCCGACAATTTATCCTTGGGCTCTCCAGGTCATCTCAACGCAGCGCGAACCGAGTTCTCGGTTGACCTTTGACCTTCCCGCTTAAATAAAATCTAGCATCAGGTCTGCAGAGTCACCCTCAGCCTGTGGGTGGGTGCGCTTGAAACCGACAGCCTGTCGTCTAAGGTCATCCTATCCAGCAGGGGGCACTGTAGCATTGGTGCAGTTGCACCTACGAAGGCCCAAACGCTCCAGTCCCCTGACAGCTCTCAGTCAGCTTTGCACACACCGGACAGCAGTGATGGGCAGTGGGTAGGTAACCTAGGCAACCTACCTGAAAGGTGAATATGAGCCTCTCCATGGTAACACTGTCAGTGAGAACCAGAGGGGAGAGGAAGCAACTACACTTGCCCTAAATGCAATCTTAGAACCCTTAAATCCATGAATGGAAAACTACTAAAATTTGCAGCACTGTTTTGTTCACAACTGAAATAATGTAGTTTAAAACAAGTTGTGAAATTCCATGTGAAACAGCTGTCTGTATAACAGTTACACCTTATAAATATATGACATTCTGTGAATCATGTAGCGGCAACCACAAAAAAATAAATGTTTAGTTTTTTTTATTGTTGTTTGTTCTCTAAAAGAACATTGTTTTAAGAATCAATCCCATAATGCTTTGCACCAAAGCCATTTAGTGAACCACCGAAGGCAGTCCCGGGTGTTCCGGCGGGAGGCAGTGAGCAGCGCCCCGTACCGAGAAAACAGAACAGAACCCGAAAAAAAAAACGCGGAGCCTTGCTCTCGATCTTCAGTCCCGCGCGTGACGATGCGTCACAGAAGAAAAAAAAAAACAAAAACATTTCAGCTCTCTCTCTCTCTCCGTCCGGCTTCGACCGGAGCTGCCGTTACGCAACCCCAGCCGCCGCCGCCGCCGCCGCGCGCTCACAATCACAAGCCTGAGACGATAAAAAATATTTTTGAAAATAAAGAGTGGGAAATCTGCTTGCTAAGCAGAGCCAACGGAACGCAGTGTCCCCCCTTCCACTCATACTGCAGTGGCAACATGGATCACTCTCCAAAAAGTTTTTTTTTTTTTTTAACGAAAACCCCCCCCCAACCCCCCCCCCCCCACCCCCCCACCCTCAACAGACACGAGAACCTGCCAGGGTTCAGACAAGCTGCTGCTTGGTGGGAAACCGTCCAGCTGCTCCTCTCTCCTGCCGCTAGCTCTGGCGGCAGGGCGCTACATTTCGTTTCAGGCGCTCAGCGGATTCCGGGACGTCACTCACGATTTTTTTTTTTTTGCGCTCGGACCCGAATTCCCTTCGTGCCTTCGGCGGGTCGGTCGCGAAAAAGTAAATCATCCAAAGAGCGGAGGCCTACCCAGGAACCTCCTGCAGGAGGTCGGTGGCTGAGAAGTGTGATGAATTGGGGAAAAATGGTGCTTGAAACTCGGGGTTTGCCGGTTCACAACCAAAGTGAGGCACAGCAGCTCTGTAGGCCTACCTGTGAGAAATGCACCGTACTTAACCTAAACAATACGGGCAAATGATACCCAGCTGTACACATAAACATGTCAGGAAAACATAAAGCAGTCGGAGGTGTCATTGTCTGGTGATAGATTGGTGGCCTGTCCTGGGTGTATTCCTGCCTCTCTCTCACCCAAGGCATGCTGGGATAGGCTGCAACACCCCCTCGTGACCCTGAACAGGAAGAAGCAGGTATGGACAATGGATGTATGGATGGGTGGAGATGTTATGGACAAGGAGGTCTGCTAAAGAATATTAAATAGAGAATTAAGTAGATAATAATCAATGGTTAGAAGTGTGGGTTTATTCTGAGTGTGTGGGTCTCTAACCCCAGGTAGGCTGCTGCTGTATCCACAAGCAGAGAATGCCAGATTGCTAAAGCATAGTGGGTAAGGTAAGTGTTGCCAGGATTACAAATGTCCTGTGTTTTCTTCAAGCAGTGTCAGACAGGATGCTAAGTGCTGAATACGTTGTGAGAAAAAAAAAAGTGAACGAATGACATTAGAATGTGTTCTTGACGTTTCTGGGTGTGGCACTCTTTTCAATGTATGGAAAAGGATGGGTGTGGCTACAGAGCATGTGGTTTGGGTTCAGATTCCAAAGGAAGTGTTTGTTGCTAGTTTGCTGCTAAGAAGCCCAGATGCAGCGAAGCAAAAAGACAAGCCAGCAGGGCTTGTCCAAGAACTGGAGTTAACCCTGAAATCACTTTTCTTCGGTGGCGTCAGCTGAAGTTCGCCAAGGGGATGGAAAGCGACGAAGATTTAGCCAGTTTTCTGTTGGACCTGTAAGCAACAGTACTTTTATTTAGTTACCTTACGCAGCTAGATGTCCAAGGTTGGGAAGCCTTTGGTAACTGCTGTTACTGTTTATAGTTACAAATTAACTAGCTCGGTAGTTAATCAGGGGAACTGAATTCGACACAGCATGCATGCTATCTAGCTAACTTTACGCGTAGCCAACTTCACTAACAAAGCTGCTAAAAACTTTGAAAAGGATAATTTCATGAAAAAGTCAGTCACTTTACAACTTTAAAAAATTGTGGAGTAGTACTGGGAGGTTGGGGAAACAAGAATACGATTATATCATAACCAGAAAACTGATTATATTTCACAGACTTTCATGCAGGAAGTTACTGGAAAGTGTGAAACGTTTTTACAGTACTGAAGCCGGTGCAGCCTCCTCATACGACAGTACTGAAAACCAAAAACAGCAGCAAATAAAATAAAATAAATTATAATATACACGTAGCCTATAGCGAGTGTGTGCATGAATACCCCCTCCTCCCGCCCATCCCACCACTTTTTTCCCGCAATCAGCAAACTTCAAGCCCCAAGCCCTGCCCGTCTCTTCGCTGACTGCAAGAGCGCCAGACAAAAAGTCTCCCGTTTCGCCCTCGTTTCCTCCGCTCACTTCGCGTTGAACCCCTCGTTAATGAGCCCCCCCCCCCCAAACCTCCTAACACCGTCCTTGTTTGGGCATTGCGGCTGACGCACACGGCCATTAAGACCGAGGACCGCGCGGGTCGCTGCGGCAGGGGCGGGTAGACAATGAGCCGAGACCTGTGAGAGGTGGGGGAGCGTTTAACACGAAACCCTGCCTCTGCCTTTCTTTTTTTTCCTTCTTCTTCTTCTTCTTTCCTCTTCTAGCCCATTCCTTGCCTTTCCCAGACTCGGGAAATGTGTTCGCACTTACTCACCGGTTCCTGTCCGGGGAGGCGGGTTTCCATCGGCGGGGAAGGGCGTTCTTTCTGCGCTCGGAGGCACGGCGTAGTCGCGTAAGGGGGTGGATCCTCCGGAGGAAAGGAAAGCCCACCTTTTTCATTGTTAGGGAGTCGGTGGAATGTGATGGTTTGATCCCGCAGAGCTGGGAGGGGAAAACGGGGCAGAGACGAACGAGAGGGGGGGACGAAAACCTTCTACCACTGAGGACGAATCTCGGATCTGGAAAAACGGGGGTTGTTTTTTCCCCCGGTGAAGCCATCCGCCTCGCTCTCTCTATGTTGATCTAAGGACGGCGACCGAATGCGCTTCGGGGAAATATCGCTTTTCCATATGGCAAGGTAAGGGAACGACGGTTGGTCTCTTTTAGAGGTTAGCTCGTGGCGTGTAACAGCGAAAAAAGAGGGGCTGCCGCAGCGCCCTCCGTTTCACTCCCCACTAAACACGAACAGGGGCTGCAAAACTCCGAACTGCGGCAAGTTTCACCCCCCCTCCCCTTCCCCTGTTCCGCTGTCGCAGCCAAATGAAGCCTCCTTCAAGCGCCCGGACTGCGGCGAAAACCGGTTGCCAGGATTGTAGCGGGTCGATGGGACAGCTGTTTTTTTTAAAAACTGTTGGGGGGCTGCCGTAATGTCTTACAGTCTCTCTTGCCAGGAACAACTGCGTGCTTGGCGCTTTGAAATTATGATTATGAAATCTTGATCTTGGGTGGGATACGAATCCATTCCATGTCCGCACACTGTTAATCTGTAGCAAACGAAGCGCTCGGTGAAATGTTAGCTCGGTAGCACGACCGTCGATGCTGCTGCCGGATCGGCACGTAAAGTTTTGTAACGCGGGATAGAGCCGACCCGTCTTTGTTGCCAAGCAGTAACGACGGCGGCGTCTGCTCAACTTTTCATGTTCCTCAGAGGTTGAGTGTGGAACTTGAACCGTGCGTTCTTGTACTCTCTGGGGCATTTTGGTTTGTGAACAGGAAAAGACGTGTTCTGCCCAAGAACAATGTACTTGCACCGCATGGAATGGTTTTACGAGTAAAAAAGGACGGTTATTCCAAAACAGCACTGAAACATAACGTCCGTTCTAAGTAAAGTTAGTTTTATTACATAATCCAGGTAACAATCAATTTCCCCATCAGCATTGTCGCGAACTGAAGTAGTGCATAACTTTATTTTTTATATATATTTGTTTATGTTTACAAAGCGGGCGATTGAGTTTCGCTTTTGAGTATCTTGACAAAAGTCATAAAACCATAGCCTAGCCTACATTTAATCGTTTTACCACAGTAAACAAGCCAACACTTAATTATGCAAGGTTATGTTAATTCAGTGTCGATGATACTGTTTTTGTGACGACAGACCGAAAGCATCAGTTGGAGGTAAAGTACGTATATTGGATTAGATTGGACCTCAAGCGGATGGTAAATGCGTCATTTCGATTGGAGGTCGCGTTAACGCTACGTTTTACATTTGAGAAGTTTCCTGTCTTCGGGCTAATCCACAGTTCATTGTTGTGGCGTATTGATTGTGTTAAAATATTCATCTTCAGAGTAGTAATATCTAAGCCAGTTTCCCTGGCATTTACAGTCTTTAACATTTTCGCGTTAGCAGATATTTCCCTCTATTGATTAAACATTAATTGCAGCCCTGAAACTTTGCCTCGTATGACACAAACTCCCTGATGGCAGCATATCGAATGTGCATTTCCAACACGTCAGTATGTAGTCGGCTATATTGCGGTTTGCGCGGCTTGCTCAAATAGACGTTCTGGTCTCTTGGACTTGGCCCGGTACTGCACCAAAAAAAAAACAACATTTTGCTGCTAGGGAGGTGCGATCATGCGGCTCCATATGTTGATATTTCAATTAGAGCTGACAAGCAGCGTTTACTCTGTCAACACGTCTGACGTTTGATGAGCGAGTTTGTGTATGTGTCTGTCCGCCAGTCTGCCTGTGTGCGCGCGCGCGGAGTCTAGGCCCTGTCCCCGAGGAATTGGCGGCAGTGGGTTTTTTTGCTTTGCGGCTGGCGGCGTTGGGAACGAGGTGAGTTGCAGGCTAACAGAATAGAACCGTCTCGCAGCTGCGGCAGGGCGGCAGTAAAACGGTAATCGCGCAGGTGGGGCCGGTAAAAAGACGAGAGGACCTGCCTTGACCTGCCTCCCGACATGAAGGCGAACTGCTGATCGCTTTCCAGTAAGTCGCAGCCAGCTGCCGCGTCTGTTCCCCGCTGCCGCTCCCGTTCCGCGCAAGTACGTGCAAGTCGCAGTTCCTGCGAACAGGCTGCTGTCTCTGCGCGTGTACTGCAGCACCCCTGCGTTTGTCCTCTGCTGCGTTTTTCTCTGTCTCACTGGCTATTCTATTCACCTTCACAGGATGCCATTCTAGCTTTGTATGTGTTTGTGTGTGTGTGATAGATAGAGAGGGAGAGAGGTTGTTTGTATGTGTGTAAGTTTTGGTGTGTATGTGAGTGTTGGTTTGTGTGCGTGTGTGTATGTATTTGAGTGTTTTGGCATGCGTGCGTGTGTGTATGTGAGTGTATTGGTTTGTGTGTGAGTGTTTTGGTGTGTGTGTTTATGTGAGTGTTTTGATGTGTGCGTGAGTGTTTTGGTGTGTGTGTGTATGTGAGTGTTTTGGTATGTGTGTATGTGTGATTGTTTTGGTTTGTGTGTGAGTGTTTTGGTGTGTGTGTGTATGTTTGTATGTAAGTGTTTTGGTGTGTGTGTGTGAGAGAGAGTGTTTTGGTGTGTGTGTGAGTGTTTTGGCGTGTGTGTGTTTGTGAGTGTTTTGGTGTGTGTGTGTGAGTGTTTTGGTGTGTGTGTATGTGTGTGATTGTTTTGGTTTGTGTGAGTGTTCTGGTGTGTGTGTGTGAGTGTTTTGGTGTGTGTGTATGTGTGTGATTGTTTTGGTTTGTGTGTGAGTGTTCTGGTGTGTGTGTGTGAGTGTTTTGGTGTGTGTGTGAGTGTTTTGATGTGTGTGTGTGTGAGAGAGAGTGAGTGTTCTGGTGTGTGTGTGTGTTTTGGTGTGTGTGTATGTGTGATTGTTTTGGTTTGTGTGTGAGTGTTTTGATGTGTGTGTGTGTCAGTTGTTCACTGTTGTTCGTGCATTTTCTCTGATGTTGAGTGATGAGGGTGGCAGGTCTGGTTTCGTTCATGAATTCTGTTACCCACAATCCCATCTGGAGGATTCCTGGAGGAGCAAAAGGCTGGGGTCAGAGGTCACTCGGGTGTCCTCCTTATCGCGGTTGGCAAACGGCAGCGCCGGTGCCGCTCGGAGGCCCTGTGATTCAGAGAAAGGAATCTGCAGCCAGCGCGCCGTACGAGCCGAATCTCAGAGTCACCCGTCCTCCGCCGCTGTCACACACTCCCTCCCTCTCTCTCACACTCTCTCTCTCTGTAGCTATCCCTCTCTCTCTCTCACACTCTCTCTGCCTCTCCCTCGCCCTCTCTGTCTGTCTCTCTCTCTCTCTCTCTAGCTCTCTCTCTCTGTAGCTTTCTCTCTCTCACGCTCACACTCTCTCTCTAGCTCTCTCTCTCACTCTCTCTCTCTTGCTCGCTATCTCTCTCTAGCTCTCTGTCTCTATCTCTCTCAATTCAATTCAATTCAATAAGCTTTATTGGCATGGTAAGAACCTCTGTCTGTCTATCTCTCTCTCTCTCTCTCTCTGTAGCTATCCCTCTCTCTCTCTCACACTCTCCCTCTGTAGCTTTCTCTCTCTCACACTCACACTCTCTCTCTCTCTAGCTCTCTCTCTTGTTCGCTATCTCTCTCTAGCTCTCTGTCTCTATCTCTCTCTCTCTGTAGCTATCCCTCTCTCTCTCACACACTCTCTCTCTCTGTAGCTTTCTCTCTCACACTCTCTTTCTCACACTCTCTCTCTCTCTCTCCATCTCCGACCTTCTCGAATGAGGGTGCGAACGCATCGCCCCCCCGGAGCGATCATCTACTGCCCCCCCCCACCCCCCCCGCCCCCGCTCGCTGTGTGATAGCTTTTCCACGCCGCGGAAGCTCGCCGAACCGCCAAACCGAATTTGCCGCCGTTCCTGCTTATTACGGCGGAGTCCTCCGAGCGTAGCCGGCAGCCTTCCCACAACTCCCGCTGGTCACGAAGTCGCTAAATGAGAAGTTTGCGGATTAAAAAATGAAAACCGCGGTCTGGAGCTTCGGCGTTCTGGTGCGGTTGCTCGGAAACATTTATTGGGATGTGTTCTGTGTATCGCCCCCCCCCCCCACTTTCTTGTATGTAGAGGTGAGGTGAATTTTTTTTGTGTGTGTGTGTGTGTTGGTTTTGCACCTGTAGTTTCAGGTGCTTGGAGTCATGGGCTGTGACTGCTCTTCCCCTTGCCGTAAATGTGTGTGGATTTTGGCCTTTCCGAAACGTAACTACGGTGTGAGATTGTTCAGAGGTCTGGACTGTTCAAAACGGATCGTTTTCTCAGCGTGGAATGGTTTATCTGAGGATTAGAATCTTTTAATAAATGCCGGTTTTTGTGTCGTTTTCCAATGAGGCTTTCATCATGAGACATAAGACATGCTCACTAATTAATTCTGATTTTCAGAGCTGTGTGTGTGTGTGTGTCTGCGTGAGTATATGAGTGAGTGTGTGTATGTGTTTGTATGACGGGTGTGTGTGAGAGAGAGAGAGAGACTGTGTGTGAGACAGTGTGTGTGTGTGTGTGTGTCTGCGTGAGTATATGAGCGAGTGTGTGTATGTGTTTGTATGACGGGTGTGTGTGTGTGTGAGAAAGAGAGAGAGAGACTGTGTGTGAGACAGTGTGTGTGTGAATGTGTGTGTTTGTGTACATGTGTGGGAGGCTGTGAGTGTTTGCGTGTGTGTGTGTGTGTGTGTGTTTGTGTGTGTGTGTGAGAGAGACAGTGTGTGTGTTTTTGTGTGTGAGACTGTGTGTGTGAAGGCGCGCGTGTGTGAGTGCGTGCAGCTTTGAAAAGATATGATGAATAGTATTAGGTCAGTCATAGCAGCATCACCCACAGCAGGCTCTGTTTATGAAGCCTTATGTTTGTGGAATCGAAGAGGTGGGGTGAGGACAGATGTATTGTCCACCGTAAGCTCCATCAAAGAGAGGACAGGGCCAAAGCAAGGCCTGTCTGTCTGTCTGTCTGTCTGTCTGTCTGCCTGCCTGTCTGTCTGTCTGCTGGCCTGTCTGTCTGTCTGCCGGCCTGTCTGTCTGTCTGTCTGCTGGCCTGTCTGTCTGTCAGTCTGTCTGTCTGTCTGGCTTCCTGTCTGTCTGCCTGCCTATCTGGCTTCCTGCCTGTCTGTCTGTCTGCTTGTCAGTCTGTCCCTCTGAACACTTCATTCTTCCCATGGAGCTCCAGCTCCAGCAGATTCCACTCAGGGAATTCCACATGGATAGTGGTTTGGACTGCTTGGAAACTGGAAATCTGGAGCAAGAGAGTTATAGTGGACCTCTGAAGTGAGAGAGTTCTGGTGGGGGAACTCCACAATGAGAGGGTTCCGCAGGTGGAACTCTACAGTGAGAGGGTTCCGTGGGTGGAACTCCACAGTGAGAGGGTTCCGCAGGTGGAACTCTACAGTGAGAGGGTTCCGCTGGTGGAACTCCACAGTGAGAGGGTTCCGCGGGTGGAACTCCACAGTGAGAGGGTTCCGCAGGTGGAATTCTCAACACTGCCAGGTGTGTTGATTGCTGGCGCACTGCAGTTGGTGGTGGAGGTGTGAGGGTATGTTAGCATCTCCGGAGGTGAAGGGTCATGGGGATGCATGGAGGCTCGTCTCTCAGCTGTCCAGTGGCTCCTTGTAGTACAGAGTCCTAGGGCAGGTGCCTGCCTGTGGGACAGCCCGATTTGAGCAGGGGAGCGGCAGTTCCCCATTATTTCTGATGCTGAGTTTACAGAGAATGGGTACCATTTGTTTAGCCCCCCCCCCCTACCCCACATTAAATTTCAGCACCCCCACTGTGTTTATAATGAGCTTGACTGTGCACCTGCCAGCCCAGAATTATTTTAATGGGTGTAATTATTTGACATACTTTAACCCTTTAAACACCAATGAAATTCCTGTGGGTTACACAGTGTTTCGCTGATAGTTCTCAAGGGATCTGCAGGTGTTCTCGCATTTTTACTGACGTCTAAAGAGTTAAAGTATTTCAGATGAGTGTGTGACCCATGTTAGGAGCCCGCCAATCACACACCAGCCGATGTGTCAGTCAGTCTGTCTGTCTGTACGCATGTGTGTATGTGTAGGAGTGAATAAATGCTTGTGAGTGTGTGTGTGGGTGGGTGGGTGTGTGTCAGCCTGTCTGTGTGTATGCATGTGTGTACGTGTAAGAGTTCAGAGCTTGAATGGAGAAGGTTCCACTTTAGAAAACTGAATATAATGCAATATATTGTGAATATATGGACTGTTTTTTGAAAAGTGATTTATATATTATCATTAATCATTAACCATATTTCACAGCAGTAAATATATACATATATATGTATATATTGCAGTATCTAAATGCAGTCGTAATTTGTGTATTTGCCCACATATATTGTGAAGTGTTGCAATATATTGGTTTAAATATATTTTCGGTATATTTGATTTCTATAGGCTGTACTTTTTGTTTCTCCAAGAACTTCAGTGTGCTTCTCTGGTGTCTGTTATGGTGTAGTGCTTAGGGTATGGGACGTCCAACAGTGGTTGCAGGTTTGAATCTCAGGTTGAGGCACTGTTGTTGCTTGTACCCCTTGAGTAAGGTGCTTAATTTTAATTGCTTCAGTGCGTATCCCGCTGTATAAATGGATGGTATGTATGAGTCACCGTGGATGAGAAAGTGCTGAACTCCCGAGCGTGTTTGTGTGGTGCGTAAATGCGGGGCCAGGACTGTGTGCAGTCAGGTAGGTGATCCAGCGCAGGTACAAAGGCTAGGCGTGCGTGCTAATCCTCCATTGTTACTCTGTGCCGTAGTGTGATAATGGGTCGGGGAGTGGACCGCGTCGGCACATTTCCCATCACCATCAATCTTGCCGCAATTATAGCGTTAGTAACGCCCCGCCTCCCGTCTCCGTGGAAACAGCGATGCCGTCAGTCGTGCTGGAAAAAGGACGGCGGCGTCGCAGGAATGCGGAGCGAAGCGTGCTGACACGTCACACACACATCCACTCACACACACACACACGCACATGCACACACGCACACACGCGCGGTGTGGGGACGCGAGGAGCGGTCTGAACAGGGTAGGGGGGGGGCGGGATTCACTGCCCAACTGTCAGCACCAGGAATGGGTTTATACTGTGTGTGTGGGTGAGTGAGTGTGTGGGTGTGTGTGAGTGTGTGTGTGTGTGTGTGAGTGTGTGTGTGTGTGTGTGAGTGTGTGTGTGTGTGTGTGGGTGTGTGTGTGTGTGTGTGTGTGTGTGTGTGTGTGTGTGTGTGTGAGGCTGAGGGTTAATTGATCTTTACTTTCATTACTGTTATGCACAGGTCCAAGTCAGATGTTTGTTATGTTATTCTGAAACGCACTGTAGGGGGGGTTCTCAAACTATCTCTTCCCAAGAACCCTCAAAAGCACCGCTGCAGCTGAGGACACCATCATCCAACACCCATTCCAGCGCACGCTACAACACGGTGGCTATAATACACTTATGCAGTAGTGTGTTCATTATGATGTCACAGTTAACACTAGTATGTCTTCATTATCATGTCAGAGAAACACGCCAGAGTGTCTTTATTATGATGTCACAGAAACGCACCAGTGGGTCTTGATTATGATGTCACAGTAACGCATCAGCGGGTCTTGATTATGATGTCACAGTCACGCACCAGTGCAATGGAAAGCCTGTCTCTCCCCGCTTTAAAAAGCCAATATAACCTCATTATAAGGCAAGACCTGCCCACCGGTGGCTATTTTTACCCGGAGCGCAGAGAAGACCACTCTATTAAACTGATTTACGTTCGCCCTCATTGACCCCGACGGTGGCACAGAAACGGGTCTGCTCCGGCGAAGTCGAGCGTGTGCAGAGTTTGATTAATTACATTTTCATCTCTGTTCGGCCTTTATTTAAACGGGTGATGCGCGGGGAGAGCAGAAATCTCTTTAGCACGGGAGACTTGGCCTGTAGGCGCATTACAAACATTTCCAAAAACAACTTCCAAAAGTCCCGCAAGTCTGGGCATGTAAAACAACTGAATGTATAATTTAATGTGCTTTATGAATTAACAAGGCGTATTGCATATGAAGGGACACACGAGTGTACATGAGTCTGGTAGGTTTAAAAAAAAATCTTGTAATTCAAATTTTTTATTATTTTCAA